>NC_143508.1:9971287-10122803 GCF_051622355.1 Phaseolus vulgaris
CACCCTGAGAGTATCTGGTTTTCAAATCATTCCAGATGTTCTGGGCACTATCCATCCAAATAATGCTTTGTCGAATAGGTAAAGAGACGGAGTGTACTAACCATGAGACTACCATATTATTGCATCTGTTCCAAATTGGGAAATTTTGATGATCTTTCGCTGGGCAAGGAAGCGTTCCAAGAACGAACTCCACTTTGTTTTTCGCGTTTAGTGCCGTCAAGATCGAGCGACTCCAGGAATGATAATTGGAAGCGTCCAACACCGGCGAGACGAGCAGCGCCGCGGGGTTCTCGCTAGGATGAAGGTAGAGGTAGCTGTTCGCCGGATCGGCTTGAGACGATGCTACGATGCGTTCTTCTGCCAATGCTACAATAGAAAATCAAGAAAAGGAAAATCAAGGAGAAGAAAGAAAATAGGGAAAATTTCAGAGCGCGCAACAGAGCTCTTCAATTGAAGAGCTATGATACCATAATACGATTAACCGGCATGGTGAAGAGGTAACAAGGCACCAACCAACCAACAAGGGATGAAACCCTAAACAGAGAGGGAGAGATAACATAGAGAAACGAAAGGAGTCTGAATTGTAAAACTGAATGACACTTCAAAAATAATCTCATTGAATTCAAAAGAGTATATATATGTACAATTCAAACAGCAAAAACACAAATAACAAATAGAAAAACAAAAGCCCAAATAAAAGGCTCAAAATTACAGTTATTTTATCAAAAGACAAAAGAATTATTAAGAATCAAAGGAAAAATTATACTATTCCAGAGGAAAAAAACACATTTAAGTGATTGTTTAAATAAAAAAATATGAAGACAATATTGCAGTGGGAAAAGCATATACCAATATGACTTTTCCTGTACATAATCAATGAGCTGTCGCCAATAAATCGTACACATATTCATCTTTTGAGTTCTCACCTGTAATCTAAGAACTACCAACCAGTAGGGCAAACTTTTTTTAACAGCCAGACGGGATTTATATAAAAATTTAAGTATATTTTGTAATTTCCTTATGAATTTTAATTTTAATCATTATACGAAAATATTTTGTATTCTTGTAAAATTTGAAATCAATTTTTTAATTCATATAAAAATATGTATATTAAGTATTTTTATTTAATTTTTATTCAAAATAAATAAATAATTATTTTTAATCTCTATTATTCATAGATAAGTAATGTTTATTAATTTTATAAACTTTAAGATTTTTTAGATGATTCCATGTTATATTACTGGAAAATAATACTTTGATATTCTAATTTTTTTACACTATCACAACTAATAATATTATTATTTTATTTATATTTTTCTATTGATTAAATAAAATATTTTAAAATGACGATGTGTTGATAATCCTAAATAATTATAACTAAGAAAAAAAGAATCTTTTACTGAAACTTACATAAAAAGCTAGAATAAATTTTCAAATTGCATTATGTCAGCTAATATTATTTTTCCCACTGCAATTATAAAAATAACATATTTGAATATTTTATTATTAAAAAAAACTGTAAAGTAGAAGTCTCTGAAGATAAAAGGAGTGTAAACTTGTCCAACGAAATGGGGTACAGACAGTTCATAATAGCCATAAGTGGCTGAAAAACAAAGAAGAGTAGAAGCTATAGCGAGCTTCAGCAGGAGATAGAGAGAATCATGGGAAGTATTTCAGGAGTCTCCTCTGCAGTTGCCAGAAGGTATCTAATCATGGGAACCTTTTACTTTTTTCTAATTTGAAAAACAAGTATTCATCATAACTGTGATTTGATTTGTTAAACACAATTTGAAAAACAGATTAGAAGGGAAGGTGGCGTTGATCACAGGGGGAGCAAGTGGCATAGGGGAGTGCACGGCGAGACTGTTTGCGAAGCATGGAGCCAAAGTAGTGATCGCTGATATCCAAGACGAGTTAGGTCACTCAGTTTGCAAGGACATAGACTCCTCCTTCTACGTCCACTGCGACGTCACAAAAGAGGAACACGTGGAACGTGCCGTCAACACTGCTGTTTCTAGGTTCGGGAAACTAGACATCATGCACAACAACGCAGGAATCATCGGAGTGTGGAACCCCAACATTATTCACAACAAGAAATCCGATTTCGAGGAAGTGATTAGAACAAACTTGGTCGGTGTGTTCCTGGGAATGAAGCATGCGGCGAGGGTAATGGCCCCTTCTCGACGCGGCAGCATAATCGCAACCGCAAGCACGTGTGGACGCATAGGCGGCATGGCTTCGCACGCTTACACGTGCTCCAAGCATGGTATTGTGGGGCTCGTGCGAAACGCAGCAGTGGAGCTTGGACCCTTGGGGATACGAGTGAATTGTGTGTCTCCATACGCGGTTCCTACGCCGATGAGTAAGAGTTTTCTGAACACTGATGATGAAGGGATTGCTGCACTTTATTCCAATCTGAAAGGAGTTACTCTTAAGCCCCAAGATGTGGCTGAAGCTGTGGTTTACTTGGGCAGTGATGAGTCAAAGTATGTTAGTGGGCATGACCTTGTTGTGGATGGAGGCTTCACTGTAGTCAATGCTGGTATGTGTTCGTTTGGGCAGTAGCTTGTCGTTTTCGTGGTTTCAGTTTCTGTGTTGAATAATTCACCACCCTACTTCTAAAGCTGTGGTTGTAATGGGCACAAAGTGATTGCATTTTGTCTTATGACTTTTTACAATCGCAAACAATAAATTTGGGTCTTTTGATTTGAAAAGTTATAGTTTCACATATCAAATTGTATACATTTTTTCTTGACAGTTAAAAAAAAATACATAATAGAAACATAAATTTATAATTAAATGATGTGAAAAATAATTAATATAATAATATTAGGAGTTTTAAGATGAATGTAAAAAAATAAATGGATTATCAATATATAATTTTTTATTACCACCACATGTGGTTAAGTGGGCTAATGTTTATAACAAAAAAAACATACATCCACTTTATGATCAAAATATTAATATTTTTAAATTTTTAACTTAAAATACTAATATATATTACTACATTATTAAAATAAAGCATTAGATAGATATCTTTTCTATACATCAAACTTTCATTTCCTTATTGTTTAACATATCTTTTATTCTAGTGTCACCATATATGGCTTTTATATTGTTTATTATATGGTAGAACGAAAGTATGAATGGTGAATAAAACAAATTAGCAATAATTCACAACTCACACACCATTCATTATTTTCAAAAACTCCAATGTGATTTAATTTATTATTCTTTTAATTTTTTAGTTAATTATAATAAGGGTTAAATATATTTCCGTGCACTATAACATAAATATGATTTTTGTTTTTTATCTAAACTTTAGACCATTCAGGTACTTGTTATATGAAAATGTTAGAATATGTACTTTTGTATGTAAAATTGATTCAGTTTGAGGTTCTACTTCATCAATTCAGTGGAAGAAGCTATAGTGGACATCAGTATGTAATCAAAACTACAACGAATTTTGAAACAAACTAACAATCTTTGAAAAAAAACTAATAATCATTTAACATATACAGAAGAACCCATTCCAATCATTTCTACCCTATAGGTATTCAGATGCTCTAAAGTTTGAATCGGGGACGAAAACCAATTACGTATTATAGTACATGGATATTTAATCCTTATAATAAAAGTCTTGAGTGGATGTTAGCATTGCATTGGAGGTCTATTTATTTGTTTCCTAAACTAAATTTGTATTGTATGTTGATTTTTTACAAGAAGATAGACGAAGATCGAGCTTTAATGAAGAGTTTGTAGAGTCTTTTTCTTCTTCTTAGCCTTGTAAAAACTGTCTTAGCCTTGTAAAAACTGTATAGAGTAGTTAAGAAGTTTTGGACCTTGTATTTTGGGTCAAATAGAAAAATATGTAAATAGAAAACAAAGTAAAGGGTAAAATAGTAAAAGAAGGGTGCAAATAGAAATGTAGGCAAGGAAGACACGAGGCTTCACATGTCTTCTCCTAAATAGAGAGAATTTGCATCGATAAGGTGGTGACACTTGTCACACTCTCATTTGAGAGTTTTTGAGAGACTTTCTCCTATAAATAGGAGCCTCTTATACATGTATTTTTTTAACTTGGAATTAGTAATGAAATGCTGCCTAATTTTGGTCATTCTACTTGTTCTCAAGTTCTCCCTAGGTTAGTCTCCTTCAAGACTTAACCTAGACTCTTTCCTAGTGAGTTGATCTCACCTCTCACTCTCACAAATTCCTAACTCCAATTCAATCCATGGAAACTCCTCTTGAGTTTCTTTAATTCTTCCGCTCATCATATCTTCTTCATCATTCATCCAAAGAAGAAATTACAAATATCACCAATAGAAGAAGAGCGTTTTTCCATCATTTGGTATTCAGAGCTATTTTTGTAAGATTTTCTTCTATTTTTTTTTAATTTCCGTGTCGTTCATAATTTTCTTGAATGTTTACCGATTGATTTTGTGTTGTTTGTCTTTTTGTTCGGTTCAAATTAATTGTTCTTATTTGAACCCCTTCATGTATGTGCTTTTAGGTGTTCTTGTGTTTGTGTTCATGTGTACTTTTGAATTTTTTGAGTTTTCTTCAAATTTATTCTGTGAAATTTTCTTATATTTGAGTCATTTTGTGTCCAGAGTCATGTTTACTCCAAATTTATCATAAAATCCATTAGTTAAACTTTTTTGAAATTTTTTCAAAATTCTTCATAGATTAGAGTCTTGATTTTCATTTTTGAGTTAATAAATTGCTACTAAATCATTAGCAATTTTCTTTGAGTTAGGTTTCCATTATCATTCTCTCCAAAATTCATTTTCGAAACCATTCGGTGGAATTGCTGGAAGCAGCTACAGATTCAAGTTGGAACAAGTATTTTTTTAGGGAGATGTTAGAGTTCGTGGTGGAATGAATTGTTTTGTGCATTAATTTGATCTGATTTTAAACCAAAGCAGAAACATTGGTGATTTAGAATTGGTGCAGATTTTTATTTCTCAGTACACCATCTGTTTGATAATTTGACTCCAATTCTAGAATTGATGCACCTTTGGCTGTTTTGGTGCAGAATTTTAAAGTTGTTGATTTTCGGCTGGTTGTTTCAGTGTTGTTTAATGAACTTTGGTGAAAATTTTTACTGCAGATTTCATGGCGTTAATCACTTGAATTTGAAATTGTGATTCCTAGTGCAAAAGTTAAATTGGTGTTCTGATTGAGTGAAGATTTGGGTGCAGAATTTTCTGGTTTAACAGTTTTAGACAGCTGCTAGAAAGTGTTTGATAAACTGTTTTAGTGCAGTTTATTTGGAATCAAACTTTTTGTTTTCTGTTTTTTGCTGTTGCAGTTTCTAATTAAAACTGTGCCTCTGAATTTCATTTGATCTTTGGTGTTCTTGGTGGAAGAAACTGTTTGAAATGGAAGCATGAATTTGATGAGAATTTGGTGAGCACAAACATCAGCTGTGATTTAGTACAACTGGAATTGGGAACTTAGCTGGTGATTTCCGAAATTCGTGCGGAAAGCATTGGTGCATTCATATGACGTGCAGCACAAAGCAAAAAGTAAAAGAGTGAATACTATATAATTTGGTTGCAGCTGGTGCAGTTTTCTATCTTGGTGTAGTGCTTGTTGCATTTTAATCACATTGGAATGTCTTAGATGCAACAACAGAATAAGAACGTTAAGATACAACCTTGCTTGAGGTGGAATTGGTGAATTACACTCTCGGTAGTTTGATTTGGTGCTAATTAGATTAAGAGCAATTTGGAGAATTTGAAGCTAAAATGATTTGTAATTGGTGGTCCTTGGCAATTGCAATCAGTGTGTTGGTGGTTCAGTAGTTCACGGTTCAAGAGGTGGTAACACAACAAAATTTCAGAAAAATAATTGAAACAAATAGCAACATTCCACGAGACAACCAAAGTCATGAGAGAGAAATTGTATTTGTGTGACAATGGACTAAACTCGGGTTTGATTTATTTTAGCACTTAATTGCACATGTGGGACCCAATACTTGATTTCCACTTTGAGTCAATTCGGATGTATAGCTGCAATTGAAAAAAATAAAATAAAAAAATATTAAGCTGCTGGAATATTTGCAATCAGGCGGTGAATGGTCAAACTTCTGGAGGATGGCAATGCAGTAATGCTACATTGGTTATAATTCTTTAACTTTTGTTTTTATAATCCATTCTAGAACCATAATTCATTTGTGTGCCTACTTTTTTGAAAACCTTTAATTTCTTGTTTGTCTTGATTTTATGGATAATCTTTGTGTTTGTCATCTCTAATCTCCCTTGAGTTTCACTCTTCAAATTGAGTTTTTATTGTTTTTATTATTGACCTCTTGAAGTGGAATATACCTTGAATTTGTTCTTTGTGAGAATTGAGCTAACTTCTAGGTAGGATCCTAAGAGAAGGCAAAGGACTTTGCAAGGGGTACTCACATTTGGAGGACAACCAAGTAGAGGCTTGGAGAGAAACACTTATGAGAGAAGAGAAGAGAACTTTGAAGATTATTTTTTTAAAATTTTGTGTGATTTCAATTGTTTTGTAATTTGGTCATTATCTTTACTTTAGGTGTCTTGGAAGAGCCTTTGGTGTTCTTTCATCTCCTACAAGTTTTCTTTGATTTTCTTATTATATACACGCTTTAGACGGTGAATGTGTCTTGAAGGTTCACAAGTGCCAACAAGCCTCACCATTAGAAATTCGACTAGTTTAAAACTTTCTAGTTAGAATTAATTTCAATTGTGTTTAATTGTTTTTGCATTCTTGTTTTCTTGCATAAAATTGTGTTTTCATTCTTGATTGTGCTCTAAGTGAATTACTTAAAAAATAATGTTTGTGAATGTCTTGAAGGATAGAATCTGGCTAGGAAAGGCTTGGTACTTAAGTGATCCACCTCCCTTTTCTAGTAATCTACCTACATTACTCCACTTATTTTTTTTTGGTAAATTTCTTTTAACACATAACTTTAACCATGTCTTCTCATTCTCATCATGTTAGTGAAAATGATAGATAGTCTATTAAATCTCTTTTGAAACAGTTAACTCAAGACTTTCAATCATTTTCATATAGACAATTGCAACATGAGGTCCAACTCAAAGAAATGGATACTCAACTTGCTTTGTTACAAAAAGAGTTGAAAACGGTTAAAGAAAGGGATGAATACGTCAAATCAAAAAGAAGTTCTCATGCATCTAGCTCTAGGGTGAATGATTCTTTTGAGGAAAAGAGTCTTAGAATTAATGAATACTATCAACCCCCACCTAGAAGAGTTAGAAAAGAAAGAAAAGAAAGCCCAAAAGATGTTAGGGTAGAAAAGTACCCTTAGCCATCCTCAGTTTTCAAGAATATGCTAGGTCTTGGTGGACATAAAGGGAAACTAATGTTAAAATTAGCAGAAAATCAGAAATACGCAATTGGGATGAATTAAAAATGTGTATGAGAAGAAAGTTTGTTCCAATTTCATATGTAAAAAAAGAAGAAGCTTAAAGAAGAAATAAAAGAACTTGTAGAAAAAGGAAGAAACTTTATATACGGAGAAAAAGAATATATTAGAAGAGAAAAAGAGTTTAAAGAAAAATTTCAAGTTCTTGTAAGAAAGAAAGAAAAGAAGGAGAAAAGAGAGAAGGACGAAAGGAAAGATAGAGAAGAGAAAGAAAAGAGAGAAAAAGTGATGATAGAAAAGGAAAATACCAAAATCTCTTTTTCTGGAGTTGAATCAGATATCGATAAAATTTAATCTTCTCTAGAAAACCCTTGTGAGGATGTGCTTGCAGAAAAATCTATGTTTGGAGCTGAGCCACATATAGATATAAATGTTTCCTTCATAAAAAATACAGAAGAATGTTTGGTTGAAAAGGAAGATGAAGAGGAAACCGACAAAGAAGAAGAGTCTTTTATGACACCCCTTGAAAGCATGGCTGAGAAAGAATCCTTAAAGGGGATTACAATACTTTGAACTCTTTTTTTTAATTATATAATGTTCATTCTTCTTTACAAAAATCTAAAAAAACAAACTTTGTGATGTTGTTGCCTAGCTTGGGCAATAAACAACACAAAGTGAATAAAAATATTTTTGAAAGGGGCCTTATGTTTTTCTTTAAAAAGAAATTTAAAGATAAAAGGCCTTATTTTTGTTTAGTTTTCTTTTGTTTTAATTTTCTTTTAAAAAAGAAATTTATCTCATGTTTGTTTGATGCTTATTGTAGATTGACATTTGACCCAGGAGGAAAACATCAAATAAACAGAGGATGTTGTCATTAAGCATCATTCAGATCTAAGGACATATCCTTTTCAAGAGGGAGGGGATGATGGAAACCGTCCAGCCTCAAAACTTTCGGCCAAGAAGATAAACGAAGATCGAGCTTTAATGAAGAGTTTGTAGAGTTTTTTTCTTCTTCTTAGCCTTGTAAAAATTGTATAGAGTAGTTAGGAAGATTTGGGCCTTGTATTTTGGGCCAAAGTAGAGAAATATGTAAATAGAAAACAAAGTAAAGTGTAAAATAGTAAAAGAGGGGTGCAAATAGAAATATAGGCAAGGAAGACATGAGGCTCCACATGTCTTCTCCTAAATAGAGAGAATTTGCACCAATAAGGTGGTGACACTTGTCACACTCTCATTTGAGAGTTTTTGAGAGACTTTCTCCTATAAATAGGAGTCTCTTATACATGTATCTTTTTTTAACTTGGAGTAATGAAATGTTGCCTAATTTTTGCCATTCTACTTGTTCTTAAGTTCTCCCTAGGTTAGTCTCCTTCAAGACTTAACCTAGACTCTTTCCTAGTGAGTTGGCCTCACCTCTCACTCTCACAAATTCCTAACTCCAATTCAATCCATGGAAACTCCTTTTGAGTTTCTTTAATGGTTCCGCTCATCATATCTCCTTCATCATTCATCTAAAGAAGAAATTACAAAGATCACTAATAGAAGAAGAGCGTTTTTCCATCAAACAAAAGTTTTACTTGATTGCTTCAATTGTTGAAGGACATGCTTCCAAAAAGAAATACATTACCTAATCGAAATTATGAGGCAAAAAAGATACTTTGTTCAATGAGTATGCAATATAGAAAGATACATTCATGTCCTAATGGTTGTATTTTATACAAAAATGAGTTTGAAGATTTAAGAAGATGTCCCATTTGTGGTTTGTCATGTTATGAGGTTAAAGCCAGTGAAAAAGAATACAATGATAAAGTCACAAATGAAGGTCCTCCTGATAAGGTCATTTGGCATCTTCCAATAATTTAAAGGCTTAAGCGTTTGTTTGCAAATACAGATGTCGCTAAAAACCTTAGGTCGCATGTAGATAATGGAAAATATGATGGACTACTTCATCAACCAACTGATCCTTTGCAGTGGAAGAAGATTGATAAATAATTTAATGAATTAGGAAAATAATCAAGAAACTTAAGACTTAGACTCACTACTGATGGAATGGATCCTTTTGGAAATTTAACTAGTAATCATAGTTCATGGCCTGTTTGGTTAGTGATTTACAAATTACCTCCTACTTTGTTTATGAAGCGCAAATACATGATGTTTTCTATGATGATCTCTTGTCCAAAACAACCTGAAAATGACATAGATGTTTATGTTAATCCATTATTTGAAGATTTAAAATTTTTGTGGGATAAAGGGATTGATGTGTTTGATGCATTTGACAATGAATCTTTCTAATCACATGCAATTTTATTTTGTAATATCAAAGATTTCCCTGCATATGGAAACTTATCAGGTTATAGTGTGAAATGTCATAAAGCATGTCCAATACATGAAGAAAACATGTCATATGAGCAGTTAAAACATGGAAGGAAGACATTGTATCTTCGACATTATAGATTTCTAACGAAATATCACCCGTATCGTAGATTGAAAAAAACTTTCAGCGGATACCAAGAATATAACATTTGCACCACTCCATTAAGTGACCTTCAAATTTATGAAAATGTAAAAAATGTTAATGTGGCTTGTGAAAAAAGGAAGAAGAATCAAACTGTGACTGAAATATGGAAGAAGAGATCAATCTTTTTTTTTATCTTTCGTATTGGTGTAAGTTAGATGTGAGACATTGTATAAATGTAATGCACGTAGAAAATAATGTGTGTGACAGCTTAATCAGAACAATTTTAAACATTAAAGGAAAAACGAAGGATGGTGTAAATGCACGTCTGAATTTGATTGAGATGAATATTTGAGAGGATTGGCACGTGAGAAGTTGGTAAATGTATATACTTGCATGCAGCGTGATACACTTTGTTGAAGAAGGAGAAAATAAGTTTATGTGAATGTCTTAAAGGTGTTAAGGTACCATAAGACTACTTTTCAAATGTTAACAATCATGTACATATGCATGATTTGAAACTAATTGACTTAAAGTCTCATGATTGTCACGTTTTAATGCAATACTTACTATCGGTGGGTATTCACAGAATTTTACCAAAAAATGTAGGCATACAATAACTTAACTATATTCATAGTGTATTTGGTTGTTCATCTTGTACGAGAAATCATATTGTGTTGCAGTTTGAATGATACAAGAAGATTTTGAAGGGATATGTGAAAAATCAGTGTTGTCCGGAAGCTTCCATTATTGAAAGATACATTTTAGAAGAAGCTATTGAGTTTTATTCCAAGTACATGTCAAAAGAAAAATCTATAGAAGTTTCTAAAAATTGTTGTCTCTCTCTTAGATTAATAAGTAAATCTTCAAAATGTGTACATGTAATAAGAAAAATCTAGAGAAAAGGTTATGTATGCACATTTGTATTTCCTTATTAACACTGATGAGGTGTTACCATACTTAGTTGCACACAAATACGTTGTTAAATACAAGAATCCAAGGCAATCATAAAAATGGGTGTTAATCGAGTATAACAAATTTTTCATACCACAATTTAAGCAACAAATCATGAATGATCCATCAACATCTAAAACATTAACATGACTTGCAAACGGTCTAAAGTTTGATGTTTTATGTTGTTCTAACTCTAAAGTAAACAATTGTTTGTTTTACACAAAGTCTCAAGATGATAAAAGTACAGTGAAAAATAGTGGAGTCACTTTTGAGGCAGAGTCCATGCAATTTTCAACTTTAAAAGATCAAAATCATGTTGTGGGATTAATGCCTTATTATGGTGTCATAGTAAAGAATTGGGAGGTTAATTATACCAATTTTTTTGTACCTATTTTCAAATGCAAGTGAGTTGACAATAAGACTAGTGTGAAAGTTGAGGATCAGGAATGACTTTGGCTGACTTTTGAAAGATAGGTTACCATTCATAATGACATATCAAGCTTCCCAAGTTTTTTTTATATCCAAGACCCTACGTCTGAAAACTGGTATGTTGTGCTACATGAAAAAAAACACAACATAATTACCTAGAAGATGAATAACCAAATAATGACATTTATGAGATTGAATCACATACAAGAATGACGATCAATAAAGAGTATGAGGATGTTGTCGATGTTGTACATGCAACTCGAAATGATCATGACGAAGGAATATATATTTGTATGTGTTTTTGGTTTATTAAAAACATTATATATTTGGACGTATTTGTGTTGCTGGATATCGTGTGGGGATATGCTCATACTTTGGACCCTCAACACAACGCAACCTTCGGTGAACCTAGCTAAGAATATTTGCTAGAATTAGGAAAACGAATAAAGGTTGAGGTCACTAAAGAGATTAAAGAAAGCTTAATGCAGGAGTTTGATAAGCGAATGGTTATGGAGTTTGATAAGCAGTTGAAGGATTTAGGACTCTCGCACCAGCCACTTGCTATGATGCAGCACGAGTCGCCTCCTATTAAGAGAGTCAACTCTAAAGGGAGTTGTTCAACGGTTGATCCATCGGGGGTGACTTTGGCTCAACTAGTCATTATGAGTTGTATATTAATTATGATTCTTCCTCCTGATTGGTAAAGAAGGTTCTTTGTGGTGATGTTCTAGTTTTTGTGTCGACATCAAAGGTAACAATTGTAGTAAACGCACTATATACCTTCATTGCCAAACCTAGACATCTCGTGAGACCTATATCAAAATCTATAGTATATCTTTGCACTAATATGATTACATATAAAATATGTTATATGCTAATTAATTTAATTATTTGTTTGTTGATGAGAAGAAACATTCTTCACTAATGATCCTGTGGCAACATTGGAGGAAGTTGCTACGACTTTAGATACAACTATCGTAAAGGTTCCACGGGATGCCAATATTTTTTGCAAGGACAATGATGAACCATTGTACTTTCACATGTCTAATTTGTTGGACATTGCATCCGGAGATAAGGAGATTAACATAGCAGTTATGCAATTATGGATGATGTAACTTCAATTATGAAAACATTTATACTTTTTATTTATTATATATATTATTGAAATTTATCTATATTTATGGTTATGCTTCAATGAGGGAAAACAAGATACATGTGGATTTTTAGACCCTCAACTCATTTAATCAATGGGTAACAAAAAAATAGAAACACAAACATACATCACCACTGCCTTAAAGAATAGAGGAAAAAAAATATATTGCTCCGTATATCAACAAGTAAGTCCTTATTCAGTAAATAAGTTACACTAAATTATTGAAATAAAAAAGACTAACTAATTTTTTATGTAAGCATCATTGGCAACTACTAATCATATTTGTTCAAAATTATATCGTTGCATGGTTTCGCTCCTTGCATAAGAAACCTCATAAATATTTTAAACACATTATAAATAGGTTAGAAAATTTCATTTAACATCTATTATTACTTTTACATTACATAATGTTGTGCATTTTAACATGAAATCTTATTGTTTTAGTGCTTATCATGGATATAATATGTTGAGTGGGAGGGCAAGTGCAAAAGCATAAAAGCTTACTTGGATGCACCTTAAGATATTTAAAGTAAATTTGTTCACTCACTTCAATGTGTGTCATTGATTCATTTAATAACATTTAGTTTGACTTGTAGTGCAATAAGTAATCTAGAAATTATAAGTGCGGTTACTATGTGATGCAGTGCATGTCAACCATTGTGCGAGCTGAAATTGATAGAGGTTTAGATTAGGTAACACATCAATACACAACTAAATTAAAATTTTGTGTTTATTAATTATGGACTAATTCAAACAATTTTTAAATGTTACAATTTTTCAATGACTCACAACCGTTAGACTCAGAAGCACTGGAGTATGTTAAGACAACATGGTCAAAATATTTTGAAACAATGTATAACATTGTTGAATATTTTACGTCAAGTGTACTGAGTGAAAGTAATAATTTGTCCCTAAGGACAGATATCAAATCTACAAGAAACAAATATTTAAAATCTTAATAGTAGCATTCACTAAGTATAAGAATATGTGCAATAATTTGATTTCAAAGATATTGACATAAGTTTGCATGAAAATTAAATGAAAACAAAAATAAATGAGTAAAAGAAATCAATTAAGAAATTGGGAATGAAGTTAATCCTTCTTACTCATATGTAGTTTTAATGAATAAAAAATATATAATATTTCATCTTGATTGACATTGATGCACATATAAAAATCATTCATATCAATTCCTCTCATACAAAACTATTAAGATTGTCTCCTAAATATCTATTCATCACATATTTATAAAAACTTTTCATCATTACAAATAGGTGTTATAAAGTAATTAACATTTCTAATTTATTCCTAACATTTGAAATATGTTAAGCATTATCATTTAGGTCAGACACTTATAAGTACTTTCCAGTTAAATTTAAGGATCAGAATTATGAATAAAGTTTCAAGTTTTGAGAATAAAATGATAATACCAATCGTCAATCAAAAACAGACTACTCTCATACAAAAATAAATAAATATCATCTACATAAGAGTTCGAACAGATTACTCTCAATCCCAAAGGAAAGAATTAGCCGTTCATGGTGGTCATTACAAGCATTGAAAACAAGAAAAGAATATCCAGAGCGTTTCTCCCTGACGGACTACCTTCTCTAGGGTTTCTTTACTTTGGTTCCTCTTCTGGGTCACACTTTTCTCTCTGCTTTACGCCTTCTATTTTACCTAATTGGACTTAAGTTAAGTGACATTTCGCTTAAGTGAGATATTACTTGCTTAGTTTTACAAAAAAAAAACAACTTTATTTGAGTGAGTGAGCCCTGGGCAAGTTTTCAATGCTCCAACTTTATCTTTTCTCCTTATCTTCAACATGTTCATCCTCCTTTAGTCCTTTCTCTTCATCTTTCCTTAAATTCCTAAAACTAACACAAAATTGAGAATAAATCATTCTTATTCATCTCATAATCCAAAAATATGTAAAAAAATTCAAATTCCTAATTTAGAGGTCGAATTATAACTCTATTTAACAATTAAAGTCCATCAGTGGCTATCTTTTTGCATGAAATATTATTAAATTATGACACTTATCAACCTCCTTAGTCTACATGAATGATTAAAATGACATTATAAGTTTATTGTTGGTTTTTTTTATCTATACAATTTCTTGTTTAAATTATGATATTATATGTAGCCATAATTTTGTTACAACGCATGCTTTTGTTTGAAAAATTGTGTATATTATGAAGGAGGTAAAAGTAGCAATATTTGAAAAAATACAAAAAAAAAAAAACTCTAGTACTTTTAACGACAGTTATGACCTAGACTATAAATTCTCTTTTAATTGTACTTTTAACTATGATTCTAGTATAAAACATCTTCAAAATCCTCTTTTGATGGTTAACGACGGTTCTGGTCTAGAACCATCTTCAAAATACTCTTTTGATGATACTTTTAATGAAAGTTATGACCTAATATCATATTTAAAAACCATTTAAAAACACTTTTAATGATGATTATTTGTTAAAAATCATTGTTAAAAATGATTTTTTTTCTTGATTTCTAAATTTATGACGATTTTAATTTATGTGTCATAATTTTTTGTTTAACGACTTTAAAATTATCATTAAAATTACTTACTTTTTAACAACGTTTGCATCAACGATGATTATAAAAATGTATTTAAATGATTAATCATTGTTAAAGTTATTTTTTCTGTATTGATAATAATGTTTATTCATCGTAAAAGAATCGAAAAAAATAATAATAGAGCAATCTAATTTTCAAAAACAATATACTAGTGAGATGTTGAGATTCAAATAGTGGGACAACATGATCGATGGTAGGTGTGAGAGATGTAGGAGAATAAAAATATAGACAATGATAAAAGGGAGACCATGGAAGCAAAAATGTAAACGATGCCGAGAAAAGACTATATGAGGTGTGGATTATGAACAGTAAAAAGTTAAGGTAATGAAATATCGAAAATATGTACTAAGGAAGGACGTAAACTCTTTTCCACTTATGGTTAGAGGTTAGCATAATTTTATTTCTCTAAAATATATATATTTTTTTTTTAACTTATATCAAGTCACCTTTTTTCTTGTTTAACCATACATATTAAAGGCCACAACTATAAAAATGTGCCATAAATAATCAATACTTAATTAACGATAATTTTTAAGGAACACTTATAAAATTGTTGTTTTTTCTACGTTTGAGCAACGTATGTATACATGTGGACTAATTTATTATTATCTAAAGTAAAAATTGATGTAATAATTATGTATGAAATATTTTTTTTATTTCATGTAAAAGTAAAAATACATTTTCTTCATATTATTCACCACATGTTATTTTTCTTGACTTTTTCTTTTTTATATCACTAACACTAAAAGAATTCAAAAGGGGATAATGGTTTCGGTCAACTGCACTTATCAAGGTCAGCATTAAACTAAAAGTGGTTGAATCAAAATTTGACAGGGTGGGTGCTTTTAGACAATGTTTCTGAACTAACTTATAAACCTAAGTGCCCTGCATCTTCTTAAAGGTAACATTGTTTGAGATCCCACCTAAAAAAGTGTTGAAGATAATGATTTTTCATAAGTGGAAATCAGTTTTACCTTTTAACATCTGGTTTTGTAAAATTAAATTATATTTAAAGTTGTTGAAAAAGTCAGAATTAATTTTTCTTTTTTAACATAAATATAAAATGGATATTTGTGAAAACAATAAATAAATAATAAAAAATAAAATAAGATTATGATATCAATAAATAAAAATTTACAAGATCTAATTCAGAAAATGTCTTAATTGTAAAAGTAAGATTACAATACTTGGTTCTTACTCTAAGGATAACCGTTAATCTCATCTAACAATGATGAAATATAATATCTCTCTTCCATTTCAGTAAGATTTCTAATTTCATATTATAACGGATATCAACTCTCACATTTATTTTCTATGTTGCTCTTTTCACTTGTATGTATTTCCTTCACAAGTTCTTTTTATATAGAAAATGAGAAAAAAAAATTCTTCATAAAGCGATAATGGATAATAAATATTTATCATATTTTTAAGATACCTTAAAAATACTGTCTTCAACTTTATAGGTTGAACTTCATAGTATTCAATAGAAATATAATTTCAAACCTTTATAAAGACCATCATTATATTCAATGAATCAATTATATTAAAATTCATTAGTCATGATTTCCATTATATTAAGAAAGAATTCTCAACAAAAATTTATTTTATGAACTAATATATATTTTAACAAAAGTTAGATTCATCACACCATCACATACTATTGTACTCTTATCAGATTTTTCATAAATATATATCAAAAACAAGTTAATAAGACTCAATAGAAAAAATTGTTGAAAATCTTTCTTTAATTAAAATAAAAATATTTATAATATATAAATATTTACAATTTTAATTTATAAATTAATTTTATAAAATTAAATTAAATTTAAAATAAATTAATAATAAATATGTATATTTTGGTGACTTCATAACTGATTGTAATATTCTGTATAAAGTGATACTCCCACGTGAAGGGACAGAAGACGTAAAGGGGAGGCATCGTTTTGTTCCCTGATGATAATGAGTTAAACCAGAAGTACAGGCAGAGATACTATACTAGCCTCAAAATTTGTGCATCCCTAAGCTTCAAGCTTAGCTCATAAACCATCATGACCACAAAATAGTAAGTTTTCTATGCAAAATATCTTTTAGTAATAATTGTACATTTAACTTGTTTTATACACCGTATGACTTCAACTCACAGTTTTCTCAATAACTTCATTTTAAAAAATTCTTATGCAAACACTATTTATTAAAATAGATATGTTCAATATGTCCAATATTCATGTTAAAAATTCGATTTTTGAGAAGTTAAATTTATAACGTAATATAATAACATTATTTTGATCGAAATTCGATTTTTGGAAAGTTGAATTTTCAACTACAAACAATATTGTTGGATATAAAAAATAAGTCGAAATTTAGGAAGTCGAATTCCACTACAAAAAAAAAAATGGTGCCTAACATTGGAAAGGGCCAAAATATTTTGTAAAAAGAAATTGAAATGAGTTAATTGCGGAAAGAAAATTTGAATCTTATCCCTTAAAATCCTGTGAAGGATCAACGGACACAGATTCTATTGTTGGTATTAATGATAAAACTGTATTTAGCAGGTATTCGGTTTCTCTGATTAAAGCTGAGAATGGATCTGCATTCTAGTCTTTGTCATTGATATCTTTAACCTTTAAGTGTGAAGTTTGTCCATTCTCATACATATAAAAGTCCTTCTGCTAAAGGAGCCAAATTGGTGCAAATTGTTATATATAGTGAGTACAGCACCATTTAATTTTCTTCCCACTTGTTAAAAAAAATTGAGAACTAGTTATTCCTCTTTGTACAGATAAAATGGCTACTTACAAAAGTAATAAATAAGTAAAAAAATATAACAAAATAAAATAATAATACAGAGAATATTTAAATGAAAAACTTTTTTAACTTGATAAGTAAAAATTTAGGCATTATATTATATAAGTATGATTACGATGTTTCTTTTTCTGAATGAAAAATAAATATTTTTCTATTTTCTCGCTACACTATCATGATATTAATTTTCTCACAAATTCTTTTTATATGGAGAGAAAGTCTATTCATAAAAAAAATAAAAAATAATATTATCACATTTTCAAAATATCTTGAAAATACTAATTTTTTAGGTTAAACTTCATATAGAATTCAAGAAATATATAATTACAAACTTTTAAATTTTTTTATAATTAAATATACTAAATAGATTAATTATCATAATTTATTAATTATAATTTCTCATTAATTAATAATTAAGGAGGGATTCTATCACTATGATTAACTTGTTTTTGTTTGGAATGTTTTGTAACACCAAGATATTAAAAATTGTGTTTGATAATTATTTATACTATACATTCAAACTAAAATTTACAAGGAAATAATCACACATTTCTAGTTTCTATTAAATGGATTTATTCTTATAAAGCGATGAAGGTTTTTTTTTAGTTGAATTAAATATCTTTATACTTTAATTCATTTTAAATCAAGGGGAGATATTTCAAGTTCTCAATGAATATATTTCTTCTTTTATATTTTATCTCTCTCTTATTTTTTAAGAGTTAAAGTTGTTAAGTTCTTTTGACAATTAAAAGAAAACTTTTAATTTTTAGAAACAAACCCCTAATTCTTAATTTTGTTTTTCTTGTGAAAAAATATGTAAAAGAATAAATCAAAATGACTACCTCAAATTTTCCTAAATAAATTATACTATTTTTTGTTAATACTTTTCACACAAGGTATATCTTCTATTTCATTATCATTTTAATCAAATTTAAACAAGATAATCTTATTGTGACAAATAAATTTAAAAATTATTAAACAACATGTATATAGTTCAAAGAAAACGAAAAATATGTAAAAATAGCTGAATTTATATATATCACGTGAATTTTATCATTATAACTTCTTACAAAAATTATTAAATGGAAAAAATTTAAATTTATTATGAGAGTAGGTAAGCCATTGTTATAAAACATGATTTCATATTCAACAAAGTTGTGTTTTATAAAAAAAACGTTGCGTTTTTATAAATGAGTTGAAACATTTTTTCAACTGTGAAGAAATCGTACCTGACATGAATGATTTTTTTTTTCTTATCAAAGTTAGTCATACTCGATTTTGATTTATATAATTTATTATTATTTTTCAATGTTATAATACAATTTTTAATTATTTTTATTGAAATTATGCATGAATATCACATTTTTTTTAACTAAAATAATGGATGGTAAATTAATTCTATTTTTTAAAAAAAGTTGAGCATAACAAATATTATTTCTATTTTCTTTTATTTTCTGTAAATTTTGTCGGCATGGGACAGCTGCATATGTAGTTATTTTTGTTTAATGGTTTTATGGTTTTAAAAAGAATGAAATTTTTAATAATTTATTTATATATATATTTCCGGCTTCACTTTCATTTTGTGGAATCTTTTGTTTTTTCCGCAATATAAGGGTATAATAGATTAAAACAAAACAAACAAAAATATGCATGCATAAAACCTTAAAATAAATATTAATAAAAAAAAATAAAGTATTAACGTTGTCGGGTTTGGGATGATAATAGTTGGTCTTTATTTCATCTTTCATCTTATATGTCTAGTCTCGATAATATAGAGAAATTTGATTTCTGTTGAGTTTTCAAATACATATTATTTAATTGTTCTTTGGAATATTTTAGAATGTTGACTCAGAAAATAACAAGAGTTTCTTTTTTAATTCTCCGTCTTCTTGTGACTAGATTAGATTGATTTGGATAAGTTTAATTCTCCTATTAAATCTTTAATTTTCTAAAATATTGTTAATAATTGTATGCTTATTAATAAGGAGGTTTAATATAGGAATTTAACTAAACTTTTTATGTGTTTCTTTATATTAATTATTTTAAATTTTAAAATTGACAAAAAAAATAATAGTTAACTAGATATTAATTTAAAAAATAATTTATAAATCTCTTAATGATAAAAAATATTTTTATACTAATAATTTTTAAATCTATAAAATAATATAGAATTTAATTAATATAATAATTTAGTTAATATAGTAATTAATTATTCTTTAATAATATTTTTAAAACTATAAAAAGAACATAAAAAGTTATAAAAAGAGTAGATATACAAAAGTCATAATTTTATGCACAACCTCAATAAAAAAAGTCTTTTATTATCAACACAATTATTAATAATTTTTAAAAAAAAAAATAGTATTTGTGTTTGTGATATATAACTTCAATAAGAAAAAAAAATCATTTTTATGAATTAAAAAATAAAAAATCAAAGATAAATACGAACCAATAAAATAATAATAATAAATTACAAAAATAATACAACTTTATCTGAAAAAAAAAGTATTTTATTATGACAGAAGTTATATGTATCGAAATCTTAAACTTGCAGTTACAGCAGATGGATGACGGTTGCATATACAATTGTTTTCCAACCAATATACGTTGTATGGTTGTGCTATTATTAGCTAAATTTTATGGCACAAACACCAACAACACAATTAATATCTGCATAATTAAGTACATTTCTATCATCTACAACAAATAGCCGTTGGATCTACTCTCAGAATTCAATAGATACTCTCCCTTTCTCTTTGTTCTTTAACTACTATTTACCCGTGCAACGCGCACGTGATCTATGAAATTTGAATTACAATTTTAAAAAAGTATTCATTTTTTTAAATTATAACTGTTGTTATAAAATACAATATCAGTTATCCAGTTAATAAAAAAATTAGTCAGAAAAAATAAAAATTAGATGTAACAATGATAGTTGAAATGATATAGGTAAAAGTTAAATTAACAAAACATGTAAAAAATAAAAAATAAATTATGTCAAACGATTAGATTATTATATAAATCTAATTTAAAAAAAATTAAATTAATAAAAATAATTTAAATAATATATATGATATAATTACTTAACATTTATTTATTATATAAATTTAATTTTAAAAAAATAAAAGAATATATGATATAATTTAACATTTAATAGTGTGTGAAAAATTTCGATTCCTAATAAAATTAAATAAATGATAATTAATGACTAATAATAATAATTAGAAGACATAATAAAATAAAAAAATAAATTTGTAAAAGGATATAATTAATGATTATTAATAATAATAATAATTAAAAGACATAATAAAATATTGTAAAAGGATAATTAATATAAAAAATAAAAATGAACTTACTATTTTTTTTAATTCAACACAATTAATATCTGCATAATTGTGTGCATTTCTGTCATCTACAACAAATAGCCGTTGGATCTACTCTCAAAATTCAATGACACTGAGATCCTCTTCCTTTCTGTTTGTTCTTTAATATGTGGTAGATATTGAGAGGGCCTAAAACTGCAAGTTATACTATTTATCATCAATGAAGACAACATTAATATATTGGTAACTACTTTCACTTAATCTATACTGCAATTAATATAGCTGTCACTGTAATATTTCCATTTCTATGTGGCTGCACATTGTTCCTCGGATGATGGAAATTTTGTTGATCAAATCTGTCGTTAGGTTCGTTTGGTAGTTTTATTCCCCATATAACAATCTGGTTGTTCGTTGTCTACTGTATAAAACCGTCACACACTTATGTATATTAATTATTTATTTTTCAAGTACTTCTAACTATTGAAAATTTGATTTTTAATCTCTTAAAATGTAAAATATGAAATTGTTTCTTTTTTGTCTATACTTTGTCAAAATCATAATTTTAAATTTCTGTAAACAGTGTGTTAAGTATTTTATGAAATTTTAATTTATTATAAATTATTATTGAATTAAAGCTTCTAGTAAATAATAGTGGAAAACAATGAAAAAAAGTTAATTTCTTGTGAGTGATTACTATGTATAATAACTTATCTTTAATGTATTGTGTAAGTCTTCCATGATACAATAAAATTTTTTCGGATAAAACTGAGGATAAGAACTAGCAAGTAAACTCCTAAGAGTTTAAAACCAAGACTATAAAAATAGATAAAAAGAGAAAGAAAATAAAAAGTGGAAAAAGAGAGAAGAAACTTGTGAGATGTGGGTCTCTGGAGCAAACTAGAGGCGCATATTTATAATGTAGAGGAGAAAAGGGAGCAGAAAAATGCATGCATTTTCCCGACTGTGGTAGTATCGAGCTTGGGTGAATTCGATGGCAGTGGGTGGCATTGGATGCATTTGAGAGCAACGTTCTGATATCTTCAAAAACTTCTTTGACTTCAACTTTTGAAATATCTTCGTATGCGTTCGATTTACAACAATCCCCCATATATTGCAAAAGAAAGAAGAAAATTTTGAGTTCGTATAAGATATAGTGCCTCAAAATTGGTATAATGAGCTATATAAATCAGACCTAGATTGATGAAACACACATTATAGTTGGTATAACAAGCTATATGAATCATTCCTAGATTAATAAACTTAACACAAATTGTAGTTGATATAGCAAGCTATATGAACCAAGACACTTAATATGTGTTAGCGGTTTACCAATCACAATACAACCTCACAATTCTTATTGTTATCACTATGTTGCGCTTAATAGGTCATGCATATGCTCGATATTCATGAATGCTCTATAAATCTTGCCAAGATCTTATGCAAGCCCCACTTGACACTCATATAAGTGATTTCATCAAGTTTATATTGTAAATCATACATCATCCATAAGGGATATGAAAAACATTAAAAACTTTATTAGAAGTCAAAACTCTTATACCTTATAGAATTTCAACTACAAAGTTTACTCTCTCCATAATGCGGTATCTATCACTTTTACACATCATAAGAATGGACAAATTTGATATTAAAATCCATTATGGTGCTAGCAGAACTAACAAGTGACTTATTTTTTTATCCATATGAACCTTATTCATGAGATCTCCAATCATAAATGTTGGGTTTCCATCAGTTGTTTGTTTAGAAGTGCCTTGAGTCCTATTCCCCTCGATGTTTCTAAAATCATGTTTCTCCCTAGGGACTTTGTTAGAGGATCTTCCAAATTTGCTTTGACTTGACATAATCAATGGAAATTGTTTCACTCTTTAACAACTGCTTTACCAAATTATGTCTCAATTATATATGTTTGTTCTTTCTATTGTAAGTTTTATTTTTAAATATAGCTATTGCCAATTGGTAATCACAATGCATTGATAGAGATGAGGTTGATTTCATTCCTAATAGAATGTTTGCTAAGAAGA
Organism: Phaseolus vulgaris; assembly: GCF_051622355.1. Classification (NCBI taxonomy): domain Eukaryota; kingdom Viridiplantae; phylum Streptophyta; class Magnoliopsida; order Fabales; family Fabaceae; genus Phaseolus; species Phaseolus vulgaris. The sequence goes on from NC_143508.1 coordinate 9,994,407, forward strand.
TTTTCAACCACGCAGCTTCACTACCAACCATTCTGAGAGAAACAAACTCATATTCCATTGTTGATCTTGCAATGTTTGTTTGCTTGACTGATCTCCATGTAACTACACCACCCTCAAGTGTAAACACATAACCACTTGTAGATTTTGTCTCATCTTAATCAGGGGTCTCGTTAGCATCATTGTACTCTTTTAGCACAACGAGAAATCCACGATATTCAATGACGTAATCCATTGTACCTCTTTAAGTATTTCATGATTATTGTAAGTACATTCCAATGATCTTAACTTGGACATTGAGTGTACCTACTTGGTCTACTTACTCCATAAACAATGTCTGGTTTAGAAAAGGTCATTAAAAGAAATAAGCTACCAATTATCTGGGAATACTGAGTTTGAGAAATAAATAATTATTTGTTCTTCTTTAATTTAGAGAAGCATCATAAGGGGTGCTCACTAACTTAAAGTCATAATAACCAAACTTCCTAAGAAGTTTCTCCGTGTATTATTGTTGGGATAATAATATATTATCTCCCTTCTTTATGACTTTAACTTCTAGAATAACACTTGTTTCACCCATATTTATTAACACTCAATAGCCTTAATTATAGATTATTGGACTATAATAATAAATAAATCCATTGTTTTAATTAATATTGTTATAATTGGGTTTATTTGGGCCTTAACTATTATTTTTGTTAATTTTGTGTTTTTAGAGTAAATTATCCGGAGGAAGCATCTACTTGTGAATGGCCAAATATGCAAAAGTCCAAGTTGCTTCTTGAACCAAAACAGAAAAAAAAAATTCTGATGAGAGGAAAGAGAAAATAAAATCTACAATATCTTAGAAAAAGAATTGGAAGCAAATCTTATGCAAAATACAAGAATTCTGGAAAGTTAGAAACTTGGAAACTGTTAACAAAATTTAAAGTACAATATTTTCCCGAGATCTTGGAGCAGAAAGGCCTATAAAAGGACACAAACATCAAGGAGAAAAAGGGAGCTTCATAGGGTTTTCTTAATTTATTTTCTTCTTTGTAATTCTTTTATTTTTCCTTCGCATGGAAGGCTAAACCTTTTTTGTTGATTCTTTTGTAATTCCCCATTGAGTTATGAGGTTTTGTTCAATAAAAGTTTCGATTTTTAATTCTCTATAACAATTGTTTTTATTGTCTAATCTCCTGGAAAACTAGTTTTTGTGAGAGGTTGTACTTGAACGCATGATTGAGAGTCTTCCTTATCTTAAACTTTGGTTTCTTAGTTAGTTCGCATTGTTCTAATTAATTTCTTGGACGAATGATTCAAGAGAGAGGAGATAAGCATTCTCATGGAGTATACGCATGGAACAAAGTGGGTATTGATTAAATCAATAGACACATGCTTTACTGGTGAATTTCAGTTGAATTAGATTGACACATGTTCAATCTAGTTTAACTCTGTTGGAGGATTGAGAAAAAATTAATCTTTAGAAAACCTGTGAAGAATTCAATGGTGGAAGAACTTGGGGATCAACCGCTTTTTAATTGTTATTTTAATCTCTTTTATATTTTCTGCACAACTATCTCAAACCCCCTTTTTTTTATCTTTATTGTTATTGTTAACTTTTATTGCTTGCAGATAGATTCTAAATATTGATTTATTGATTTTACTATTGGATTCGTTGGGAGATGACTTGGGGTCATCTGACCACAATTATACTATCATCTCTCTAGTGTTAGACAAGTCTACGCTAGAATCATATTAATTTGACAACAAAACGACAGTTGTCATTATTGTTGGGATAATAATATATTATCTTCCTTCTTTATGACTTTAACTTCTAGAATAACACTTATTTCACTCATGTCTTTCATCTCAAACTTAGATACAAGAAAAAATTGTTTTAAAAACTATATCATTGTATGTACCAAACATCAACATGTCATCCACATATAAACATATAATGATACATTCACCATTTTAAGATTTGGTGTACACACATTTATCAGCATCATTAGTAGAAAAATCATCACAAAGTAAAACATTATCAACTTTTTCATGACATTGTTTTGGTGTTTGTTTCCTCCATACATAGATTTTAAGAGTTTGCACATTTTTTTCTCTTGACCTGGAACTACACATCCTTCAAGTTGAGTTATATAAATTTTCTCCTCTAGCTCACCATTTAGAAAAGTTGTTTTAACATTCATTTGGTGAATGACTAACTTATGGATAGATGTTATTAGAGCTACCAACACTCAGATAAAGGAAATCCTAGTAATTGGGGCAAAAGTATCAAAGTAATATATGGGAGTAAAACATTTCGCTACTAATCTTGTCTTATATTTTTCTATGGATTCATTAGGATGATATTTTTTTATTAAAGATCCACTTACAACCAATGAGTTTTGCTCCTTTAGACATATCTACTATGGTCCAAGTATTATTTTGCTTAATTGAATCAATTTCAATCCTAATGGCTTTATCCCAATATTTAGCATCAAGAACATCATTAGCTTTTAAAAAGCATGTTGGATCATTTTCAACTAGATAAGTGAAAAAAAAAATCTCTAAAGGAGGTTTCTTTTCTCTGTCTTTTACTTCTCTCAACATCCTCACACACAACATCACTAGCAGTGTCAACAGGTTGTTAAAATATACCACTACTCTTTAATGAAAACATATATTCAAAAAACTCGACATTTTCGTCTATACTATAATGTTATGCTCAATTATATCACTGTTAAAAACAAAAAACATATAGGTAACATTATATTTCACATAACCAAAGTAGATACAATCAGAAGTTTTAGAACCTATATAATAATCAAAATCAAAATTAGTTAGTTTTCACATTTAAATATTAAATTAATATTGTACATTTCACCTATATTAAGAATCATACAAGAATTGCTGTAATTAGCATAACATTACTCTCATGCTAGATCGGTATCAATGAATATTAATTCATCTTGGGTTAATCCATATATTGCAATTAATAGAAGTATTATTATTTTGTATTGGTCTAATTCCAGCTTACTTAGTTTTTTTTAGAAGAGTCAATGATTGTGATGATGCCGTGGAAATGCTCTCATTTTTTTTTAATTTGCCTTATATTTTGTTTTTATATTCTTTTTTATATGTAAAATTCATGTTAACTATTTAAGTTTTTGTATTTTCTTTTATTGCACTTACAATAAAAAAAACTTTACATATTATATTTTGCCCTCATTTAAACCTGCCAAGAAAAATGCTATATGTCTCTAGAGAATTAATTAGCATTTGCTAAAAACTTCTTTCATAAAATAATAAAGCATTTTGTTTAGGTTTGTGTAGCCAAATGCTCAAGATACTTACAAAATTAAAAAGAATGCCACTTTTATAGGAAATGATTTGGATACGCATTAAAAATTATAGAAGAAGCATTTTTACATATCCCAATTGAAATAAAATATTTTTAGTTCTTTAACCAATGTTCTTAAATATTAGTTAGTATTTACCTTTTCATAATGCAAATAAAGTAAAACATCCAAAATACTACTAAAAAATGGTTAAATAGAAATTAATTTTAAAAATAAAAAATAAATAATTATTATATTAATTAAATTAAATATTATTCTAAAAATAAAAATTTGTTGATTATTATTGATAAATAATTTTTAAATTGATATATAATTTTTTAATTACCAATTATTTAAATTTTAAAGTTGATAACTAAAATCTTAGTAGCTAATTAGATATTAATTTAGAAATTATATATCAATAATAAAAATTAATTTATATATTAATAATTTTTAATCTTTAAAATAGTATTTAATTTAGTCAATATAACAAATAATTATTTTTTATTTTAAAATTAATTTATATTTAATAATTTTTTAATAAATTAAATTAAATCAAACAAAATATATAGATAAATTATATAGTTACACTCTTTTTTTAATACACTCATTATTAATTAAAAATACTCATTTTTTCTGCACATGTCTCCTGTAATGGATAACCATTCTGATAAATTTCAATAAATTTTAACTAAATTTTAACCATTCTGATTGCATTACAGAGGGCAGTTTTAAACTTTCATGACAAATATTCAATTTCATTTCATGTAAAAATTTGTACAAATTAGTTACAACACAATAAAGTACCTATTTATGATCTTGGCTGAATTTGTTATGCAAAACAATGTTATCCATATCATTAATAAATATAACGAAGACCTACTGATTTTGAAAATCTTCAACTAAATAAAATATGAAGGTGAACTCTTCACCATATATATGGTATTTTTGGGTTGGGTTATGTTTGGTTTCTATGCATCTAGATCACCTTATTATGGAATCTGCTGGAGACAGTTAAGTACGTACCTTGGTTTCTCATCAGTTTTAATGAACCATAATTCTTTTCTTCATGAGTTGGTGCCAATTGTTAGGTATAGTTTTTCTTTATTTCCGAGAGTTTCACACTTTTGAGGTTCCATGCCCATCCTTCACCCACCTTTTAAAGATTTTTTAATCATATTATTGAAATAAAGTATTAACTATTAATAACTAATATCTATCAAGAACCTCGACTAATTATCTTTAATAAACGTTCAATTATAATACTTTTTCATTTATAAAACTCCAACTCAAAATATTGTTTAAGAATATCAATTTTAGTATTACTCTAATGAACAACTTTATTTGATTAAGGAGATATGTTTTATGTTGTTATTTTGGGTATGACATTACTTTTGATAGTCACATTATCCTTATATGAGTCACATATTTGATGTTTTTTTAGAGGCGTTGGTGTTCATTGTGTATAAGGTTGGAACATCGCTTAAATACTCCAAATAATTGATTTATTCTTAGTTGATAAAAAAATTGTTATGAATAACTTTTTGATTCTTTCTTTAGTTTAGATAGGATGAATTACTTCTACTATAAGAAAATCATGAAATAGAAACCAATTTTAGACATAAAAAATAATTAATTGTTATAGTGACTAAATTAGAGATCATTTTAGAGAGTAAAAATATTTTTGGTTTCTAAATTAGTTTCTATTATTATTAAATGGTTTCTAAATTGGTATTTAATTAGTCACCAAAGTTTTTGCTACCAAATTTAGAATCTAAATAATTGATAGTTAAAACCTTGGTAGCTAATTAGATACCAATTTAAAAACTATTTAATCATAATAAAAATTAATTTAGAAACCATTTTTTTTTTAGTTTCTAAAATGGTCTCTAATTTAGTCATTATAACAACTAATTATTTTTTGTCTCTAAAATTGGTTTCTATTTCATGATTTTATTGTAGTGTTCAGACTTACTTATTTCAAATTCAACTTGAATCTTTATAAATTAAAGTTGTAATGAGTAAATTTACTCCTTAGCCTTCACATGGTAAATTTTTTTTAAAACATTTATTTGGTTCATTACAAAACTTTAAACTTTAAAATAAGTTTTTAATAAAATTTATTTATATAATTTTTAAAAAAATATATATAGTATCACTTAAGTCACACTTAGGCGATATTATTGGATTTTGGATTAGTTGACATATTTTGTTGGGAGACTGGTTTAGGTTGGAATGTAAGGGTTTATCATTTTTTTCTTTTTATTTTGTATTGGATCACCCCCCTGAAATGATCCATATTTATTTTTTGCTGATAAAAAAAAAACTTAAATTACACAAATTTTATAATACGAAATTATCAATTTTCAATTTTGAGAATTATTTTAATTTTGGATTAAATATGTTTTTCGTCCTGTCCAAACTTTAGATTATCCAGATATTTTTTTTTTATCAGTAATAAAAAATTAATAAATATAGACTACCTTATATAGTTCAACCCTACAATTTTAAAAGTTTAATCAACCTCCTACTTAACCAATCACACCAAAAACCAAAATCATCATGTATCCATATCTTTCTATAGCCTAATATGCAGACCAATCATTATTAATTCTAATTATCCCAACCAATATCCACAAATATATTAAAACTAAAAAACCTGCTTATAATATGAAAATATTAGAAAAAGTCATTTTGTATATTAAATAATTTTTGTACTACAATCATTTTCACACTGCAAATACTTAAATGGTTTAAAATTTAAATTAAAAATAAAAATCAATTTGACAAAATATATATTTAACCCTTTAATTTCTCTCGGTTCATAAACTACTTAGACACAATTCCTAAGTTAGAACTCTATTGCTTGCATTACACATTCAAAGTTTAATAACACCTATTATCATTGTTAAGATTTTATGGTATAAAAGAAGTTATTACTAACATAATCTTTAAAATAATTATTATAAAAGAAGTTATTACTAACATAATCTTTAAAATAATTATTATAAAAGTCAATAAATTTATAATGCACAACAGTATATAAAAAAGACAATGTAAAACAAAACTTTCACACGTGTAGGTATAATTTATAATAATAAAAAATAGTGTGGATTTGGAGAATAGCCATAGATACAACTTCAGAAGTTAACTCATACGCAGGGTACAGTGTGTGTAGGGTGTGTAGGGTGCAGTGTAGGGTGCATGTGTCATCCATATATGATGACACTGGAGATGTCTTTCCCTGTTATACATGTCTCCTCTTTCATCTCTACTGTTCTATGCTATTCCACTTCAACACACCATTAAATTTGTCATTCAATTACCATCAATCACCTCCCTCTGCTCGCTTCTCCTCTCTTCAATTCCCTCCTATCCCTTTAACTTCACTCTGTAGTATATATATATGTGCCAAACTGAGGAATAAAACCCCACTTCTGTTTTTAGGTTAAATAGTTAGAAACTGTGTGATTTGTGAAGAAAGATGAAGAAGAGAGCAAGGAGTCCAAGGTTAGAAGTGAGGCTCAGCCTGTCCCCTCCAAGGACACCAGTATCATCTTCCGACCCGTCCTCGGAATCTTCCACTTCGTCGCAGGTTTCTGTCCAATCGTTGGAGAGCTCATGCGTGTCTTGTGAAGTTGAAGAAACAAGGGCCATGCTTCTCGTAGGTTGTCCTCGGTGTCTCATGTATGTTATGTTGTCGGAGGTTGATCCCAAATGCCCCAAGTGCAAGAGTACTGTGCTGCTTGACTTCCTCAAAAACAAAGAGAACAGTAAGAAGAATCATTAACGACTTCACCTGGTACCAAAAGAGGATTTTGTTGTTGTTAGGTTTTCTTTGTTTGTTAAACAAACAGATTCGGCTTTTTCCTGTCAGTTTTCTTGTGAATTTTTTGTGCTGCTATTCCCGTTATAAGACTAACTATGGGAAGAGAAATTAAGTTTGAGGTATGCAGGGAAGATTTCCTTTCCTTTTCTTTTTCATTTTTGTTCTTCTTGTCATAGATTTGAGCTTTGAATAAGATTTTCTATAACATGCACTAATAGTTCTTATTTAACTTCTCAGAAACTTGCTTTATTTTATGTATAAATTAACTTCAGAACTTCATCATTTTATTTTCTCTTATTAATATTTATTGACAATTTTATCCAAACAAATATAGTTATTTTGGTTTGGGATTTGATATATGACATAAAAAGAAGTTTTGAGAATAATCGGTAGTAGAAAAAAGAGCAACATTTGATGTTCCGTATACATGTACATAACGTAAAAAACCAGTGACATTTAAAAAAATAAGAGGGACCATTTAAAATCAAGTTTTACGTGGAACCGCTCTAGGATTGGGTATACAAATTTAATTTATATGGTGGTTGCGTTTCTGTGGTTGCAGCGAGGGTGTATTTATATTCTGGGACCAAATCTTGTTTATCTTCCGTTTCTGAGACTATTTATTCTGGTAGACGTCTCTATTCGATTGAATTATGGGTTAACGTTGTTCACTGAATTTATTGGTGTAATAAACTTTCATTTTGTTCTTAAAATTAATACTGTGGTAGTTTTTGAACATCTCAATCATAAGGTAAAAATGCATGAATGATTCTATTAATAGACTCTATTAAATAATTGTTGACTATACTCTTTATGTTAAAACCGAGTTATGCTTATTCTTTATACTACCGCTTATTCTTTATATACCGGAACATTGTATGGCATTTTTTATTTTTATTATTTATGTTTATTTATTTTTAATATTAAAATTTAAATAAATAATATTTTTAATATTTTTATTATAGTATATTTTAATAAATATGAAATACACCTTGGGAATTATCACTAAACATGACCAACATATTAATTATATATGATAAATTTATAAATATCTTTAATTTTAAAAATAGAGAAAAAAAATCTATTTAAAATAGAAAAACAGTTTTCAAAATAAAAAAAATAGAAAAAGATAATCTCGTGAGAAGCAAACGAACTCTTATTAGCTTTTGAAAATTTTTATTTATTTTGTTTTGAAATTTAACCATCTATAATTAACAAATAAAGAACAAACAAAACATCAGTTTCCCTACATAATGTTATCTGGTGACCAAATTCACAAAAATAAGTTAAGATGATTATACTATCGAAAAGCAAAACTTAAAAGAAGAAAAATATAGAGGAATAACAGGAGAGATAAATGGTGATGATAAAAAAAATCAGAAAATCGGATTAGAAGTAACTTTTGCGTAAAACATGAGAAAGTGAGAATATATTTTAGTCATTGTTATGTATGATTTTATTTAAGTCCATAAAATTTTTCCCAAAAAACTTCTTATGATCAATGACTTTTATCGTGTATCCTTTGCCTCCTCTTGTCGAGTCTTTCTTATTTTTCTAGTTACATGTTTCAATCACAATTTCATAAGAAAAATATCAAATTAGTGTTTCACAAATTGAAATGCAACTCCTTTTGTTAAGTCCATTTTCCCTCCATGTTACTTAGTCTCTGTAATAGCTTCTGTTACTCTGTTATACCCATATAACTATGCATGGCAGTGTTGGTGTAATTGGTTTTACATAAAGAAATAATACAGAGCTTCTCTCTTCCCACTTATTCTTTCACTATATTTTTTTCTCTCTCTCCCCTTTTACTCACATGGTATCCAGAGCCAATATGGCTGATGAAACACCCACCGTTGCCGCTGCATCTTCAACCAACACCACAACCCAAATTTTTTCTGCTCCCACTCCTTTTCCACACATCTTTACCACTCCTATTCACTTCAAATTAGAAGAAGGTAACTATCTCATTTGACAACAACAAGTCATGGCCACTTTTCGAAGCCTCAATCTCACCAAATTCTTGAATGCTGCATCTACTCCTCCTCAATTTTCCTCCGTCGCAGATGAATCTACCTCCACCTTCTCTCTTGCTTTTCTTTCTTTTGAACGCCAAGATCAGGCCATTGTAACCTGACTCCTTTCTTCCATTTCTCCCCCTCTTCTTACCAACATGGTGGGATTCTCTTCCTAACATCAAATCTGGTCCAATCTTCAGATTCACTATGCATCAAAGACCCGAGTCTGTGTCAAGAAATTACGCATGCTTTTACGCACTCCCAAAGAGAGCGTTCCATCTCTGTTTATCTTCAAGACATCAAGAAATCTGTTGATTCCCTGGCTGTCGCTGGATCACCCATCTCCATAGAAGAACACATTGAAATAATTCTTGATGGCTTGCCCGAAGAGTACGATGCCTTCATTACCTCTGTCACATCTCGCACAGACCCGTACACGGTAGAAGAAGTTGAGGCTCTCCTTTTGGCCCAAGAAGAACGCTTAGAAAGATATCGCAACAACAACGATCTTCTTTATCAAGTTAATGCCACTTCTTTTAATCATGCTAAATCTTCTCCAAATGCGCACAGAAACACTCGTGGCTTCTCAAGATCCAAGTTCATTTCAAAGTCTTCTCGGTTTTCCGGTGACAGATCAACACCAAAACCATCATAGCTCTCTTCTTCATCTTCTTCCAACTTCACTTCTTCCACCAAGATTCAATGTCAAAATTGCTGGAAAACTAGCCATTATGCGTCTGATTGTTGGCATAGGTATGACAGAAAACCTTCATCTTCTTTTTTTGCTAACCATTCACAGTTTGCTCCTCCATTACGTGACAATGATGAACCATCCATTCTGGTTCTCCTCCCTCTACCCATGAATCTCTTTGGTACCCTAACAATGGTGCATCTCATCACTTTACGCATGATGCTTCCACTCTCCATGACAAAATCCCTTATATTGGATCCGAAACTGTCAAAATAGGTAATGGTTCTGGCTTATATATCAAACATACTGGTTCTGCAGATTTCATTAATCCAACAAATAATCATATATTCTCTCTGAATAAACTATTACATGTTCCTCATATCAATAAAAACCTTCTTAGCATCTCTCAATTTGCTCATGATAATGCTGTTTTCTTTGAATTTCATCCTCACCATTGTCTTATCAAAAAGCAGGACACCAAGGAGATACTTCTTCAAGGAAGGCTTAGAAATGGTCTCTATGTTTTCTCATATTTTGTTCCTTACTCTCCATCATCTGCTTATAATACTACTTGTACCGTCCCATCTCTGGGCATTGACCAAAGGTCAGAGTCAACGCATGGTGGGACCCCTCAAGGGACCCAAGGAAGAGAAGTCAACAGGTTGACCGCTCGAGTCATCGCCTCGCTGAGGTGTTGCCCAAGTGAGGCGTCCCCAAGAGAGGCATCGCTTAAGAGAGGCATCGCCCGAGAGAGGCATCGCCGAGTGAAGACATCGCCAGAGAGGCTTCGGGCCTCGACCATACAGAGCAGTAGTGAGGAGAAGAGAAAGGTGGCTTCAAGGCCATGGGTTCTAGTACCAGTAGGGGGCAACCTGACTCGTGAAGTACCCACGCCACTGCTGGGAGACCCTGGGACAGATACGACCCATGAGAGGGCCATGACCAGGGAAGAACCACATGCATGGCACGAGAGCAAGGTAGATACGTCCCCCAGGGTGATGACTAGTGACTGGGACGCATGAGTTGACACCCAGAAAGTCAACCCACGTGCCAGAGAGTACTTCGAAGGAAAGCTCACGCAATAGAATAACCCTAAGTTGGGTTGCGGCACTGTGGGACCCTCTGCACAGAATAAACGGTCAAGTCAGAAGGCCACGTGGTAATGCACACGTGCCCATTAAAGGTTTCAGTGAAAGTTTTTTAAGGTACGCGCTAATTTAAGATTATGTATCAAATGTTTCAGGGGGCATTTTTATACACTTTGAATGCGCTTTAGTGCGCTTTAAATGCTGGATGTGTATAAAAAGGAACCTTGGGACATTTGAAAGGGGATCCGAGTTTTGACCTAATTCTCGTAGTGATACAAAGCACAAACCCTAGTTGTTTTCGCTGCGCACCCACTGTGAGCACAAGGCAATTAGGGCAACACAATTTCAGTCATTCAGTGCAGTTTTTTATGTTTCTCGCTAGCTGACTTGATCGTCGGAGTGCAAACGGCCGCGAGGGCACCCCTTTGTTCATTTCTTTTCAGGTACTCACAGATAGAGCAAAACGAAGGTGCCCTGGCCCGCGAGGACAAGCCACGTACGAAGACGATCCCGGTCAGCCAACCGAAACACTACTATTTCATCTACTACTGACACTTACACTCTATGGCATGCACGTTTCGGTCATGCTAATGACACTATTATTCATCGTATTATCAAACACTGTAAAATTCCATTTTCTGCAAAAACTGGTTTCTATGATTCATGCATTCTTGGTAAAGCTCGTCAATTACCTTTTTCGGATTCTCACACTATTTACACTGCCCCCTTACAACTTATATATATTGACATTTGGGTACCATCTCCCACTACACCTTCTAATGGATCATGTTACTACATTGCCTTTCTTGATGCTTACACAAAATATACTTGGTTTTATCTTTTACAACGTAAATCCCAAGCTGCACCTATTTTTAAATCTTTCAAAACTTTTGCTGAAAAACAAATCGGGTATTAACTTAAAGCTATTCAAACAAATAATGCAAAAGAATTTTTATGCACTAAACCATATCCTGTTGAACATGGCATCCATCACCGTTTAACTTGTCCCTACACCCATGAGCAAAACGGTTCAATTGAAGGAAAGCATCGTCACATTACTGGGGTTGGTTTGACTCTTCTTGCTCATGCATCTCTTCCTATTAAATATTGGGGTGAAGCCTTCACCACTGTCATAACCATCACTACAAGGAAATAACAATTTAGTCACCGAATTTAGCGACCGAAAATTAGTGGTCGCAATTTGCAACTGAAATAGCCACCGAATAACTGTAGTGTCAAATCTGCGACCGAAATAGCGACCGAATGAATTATTTATTATGTTAGTTAGTTTTGCGACCAAATCCGCGACCGAACATGAGAGTGACAAAACCATTGGTCGCTAAAGTGGTGGCTGTTTCGAATAACTTAGGAAAAATATATCTGCGACCGAATTAGCGACCGAATATGTTTATTTTTTAGCCACCGCTGTTATTTCGGTCGCTAAATTTTATTGCTTTTTTCTGCCACCGAATTAGCCATCGAATATTCTTACCTTTTAGCCACCGATTTTCTTTTGGTCGCTAAATATAAATGTTTATTTTTGCCATCGAATCAGCCACCAAATTTATTTATGTTTTAGCCACCGATTTTGCTTCGGTCGCTAAATATAATTGTTTATTTTTACCCTTGAATTAGCCACCAAATACGTTTATTTTTTAGCCACCGAATTTCTTTTGGTCGCTAAATATAATTGTTTATTTTACTAGTACTATTAATAATAATAATAATAATAATAATAATAATAGTAATAATAATAATTCATTTTTATATTTAAAAAATTATAGAAGGATCACATACACTTTGAATATTAATGCGTACTCATCCCTTTAAAAAATAATTAGTTGTATTACTAATTTCTTTTTCTATTTAAAAAATATGTGTCTATTCTATTTGTAATTTCTTAAATTTAAATAAAATTTATTAAATATTGTTTTTATAATAGCAGCTCAAATAAAAATTCTAAATAAAATTATATAACACAATATTATTATTAATAAAATTAATCCTTTAAAAAAAATAGATTACACTATATAATTAAACTTAAATAAAATGATTTCTTTAAAATAAATTTAATTTTTAAAAATAAATATATTTTCCAAATTAAATTGTAAATAATGCATCATAAATGTTTTACCATCACCAATTCTTAAATTTGATAATCCTTATCACTTGCTTTTTAACAAACAACCTGATTACTCCTTTTTTAAGATTTTTGGTTGTGCATGTTATCCTTTAATGAGCCCATTTTCCTAAAATAAATTAAATTTTCGCTCTGCTATCTGCTTATTTCTTAGTCATAGCCCTCAATAGAAAGGGTATGTATGTGTCTCCAACGAAGGTAAGACATATATCACACGGCATGTTGTTTTCAACAAATCTCTTTTTCCATATTCATAATTATTTACCTTACCCGATACTAACCCCACACCCTTGCACAACTCTTCATCTCTACCCTCATTAACTGTCTTGGATTTTGCTTCCCCTGCATCTCCATCATCATCTCCTTCTTTAGACATTATTTCTTCTCATTCTTTTGCATCACCATCCCATATTTCTTCTCCATCTCCTATTGACACACCACCCGAGCATCCACCTATCACTCAAAATATTCACCCCATGATCACAAGAGGAAAGTCTGGTATCTCTAAACCATGGGTATTTTCATCTACTGTTGGTATCGAGGTTGTTCCTTCCACAGTCAAAGAAGCCCTAAAACTTCCTAACTGGGTTGTTGCTATGAAGGAAGAGTATGATGCATAATCATACTTGGACTCTCACTCAGCCACCACAAGGCATTCAACCAATTGGTTGTAAATGGGTTTTTAAAAACAAGTACAATGTTGATGGCTCCTTTCAACGTCACAAAGCTCGCCTAGTTGCTAAAGGCTTTCATCAACATGCAGGAATAGATTACTCAGAAACGTTCAGTCCTGTAGTCAAGTCGACAACCATCCACATCATCTTAACCATAACTCTCTCCAAACAATGGCCCATCCATCAAATTGACATCAACAATGCGTTCTTCTATGGTGACCTCCAAGAATCCGTTTATATGCTTCAACCTCCAGGTTTCAACAATGTTCCCACTCTAGTTTGCAAACTTCACAAAGCAATATATGGTCTTAAACAAGCACCACGTTCGTGGTTCCATAAGCTAAGTCAAACTCTCCTTTCCTTTGGTTTCTCTGCAACTAAATCAGACACTTCTTTATTTATCAAAACTACCAAAACTGTTACTTTATTGAAAATATGTTTTTGCATGAAAGAGGAAAGAAAAAAAGAAAAGAAAATGAGAAGTAGGGTACAAAAAATAAAGTGGGAAGTAGGGTGAGTACGTGGGTTTATGCTTAGTAGAGATATTCAAATTCAATAGGGACCAAGTAAAGAGGAATTAAAAATCGCTTCTTAAATCTATTTGAAAACGGTTCTTTATGAAACTACGAAATGCCCAGAATAATATAATAGAATGAAAGGTTGTTATAAGAGTAAAATGAAAAAAAAATGGTTACGAGGAGAAATCCTCTCTCTCTCTATATATATATATACACGTATAAATTAAAATTGTGTTATTTTGGTGTTTAAATTTAAAATATTAAATTTAATTGTTAAAATTAATTTAATACAAATGATGAAAGTTATTAACAGATACTATTATATAATAATTGTTGACTACTCTTTATATTAAAACCGTGTTATGGTTACTCTTTATATTAAAATCGTATTATTTTGGTGTTTAAATTTTAAATATTGAATTTAATTATTAAAATTAATTTAATATAAATTATTAAAGTTATTAGATGTTTAAAATTAAAATTTAAAATTTAGAAATAGTTACAACTATAAGCACTAATTAATTATTTTAGTCTTTCTCAGTGACTAATTATTTATTTATTTTATAATTTTAGAGATTAATAGAAAATTTATAAATACATTGTAGGAAAATTATAAGGAAAAATGTAATTTATATTGATCTTTGAGGTAAGATTTATTATTTTAATCTTAAATCAATTTACTATTTTAATTAGGATTCACCTAATTGATTATTTTTGTTTATTGTATTTTTAAGCATAGTAGATAATCTAATACTCAAAATGATTTCACTAGATGATCTAGTGGTTACATAAAGTAGATGGTCTAACAACATATCTATAAAGGTTCATATGAAGAAAAAGACAGTCTGAACGAAGCATCTACTATTGCGTCTACTATTATGGATGACTCGATTAAACAAAAATTTAAGTCTTTTTTTAATCAAAGTGGAAACCAAACCTAAGTATAAGAACAAAAGAATAAAATCTCAAAAATAGAATTGAAAGAAAAAATAATTTGCAAAAATACGAAAAAACTGAGTTTGCCTTAAAGCTAAAAACAAAATTCGAAAATTCTAAAAAGTTGAAAATTGAAAAAATGTGAATAATATCAGAGACAAAATATATTTCTGAAATCCTTGGAGCAAGGAATCCTATAAAAAATATGTACGCTTCAAGGAGAACGAAGGAAGTCTCGACAACAAAATGTGTTCAAAAAATAGAACAATATATCTTCCTTAGTTTTCTTATTTTCTTCGTTGTATTTCTTTAGTGTGGCCTTTCGAATGGAATGCTAGAGTTTTTTGGATTCATTATTTTGTGATTTCACAATGAATTTTGAGATTTTTGTTCAATAATTTTTTTTAATTCAATTATCTATAGCAACTTAAGCTTTATTGTTGGTCTTTTTGAAATCTAATTTTTGTCATAGGAATTCTTTTTTTATCGCTTGTTTAATTAGAGTTCTTTTCTTTAATTAGATTTTTTGGATAGTTCGCTGCCTAAAAAAAGAAAGTTGTTTGAAATGAGTTGGTAACTAAAATTTTGGTAACTAATTAGATCAAAATTTAGAAACTATTTATTAATAATAAAATTATTTTAAATACCGATAATTTTTTTTAAATAGTACCTAATTTAGTTAATATAATAACTAATTTTTTTTTTTAAATTAGTCTTTATCTAATGATTTGTGTTAGTTGTTAACGGGTCGTATAACTACACAAATTTGTACTTGTAATATTTTGTTGTCTCATTTTCTTATTTGCATTATAAAAAAAAGAATACGTGCCTAGTAACAACAAAAAGTTAAATGATGCACCCATCTACTATCACAGTGAGAGGGGACGGGGAATATGCATTGTTAGATAAACGTCTCATGAAGGCTTGAGCCCTTGTATCTCCACCTCCCTACAATAAATTTGGAAGGTTATTTACATTAAATCAAATAGACAGATGACTTCATAGTCTACACAAATCATTGATGAAAACACTACAACAAATACCACTTTAGGAAATATCAATAAAACTGTGGCCTAAAGTGTAAAAAAATATTGCTTTGACCACATTTTTCAACCCATTGAGTATTCTGTCGTGGGTGTAGTTCAAAGACAACAGTTTTTAACTATTATATTTACGTTTAGGCCACATTTTTTTTAACTGTAGTGATTCATTTCCTTTTATTATCATTATTCTTATTATGATTAATGTTATTATTATTATTAATTTTTTTATTACTAGTAGAAACACAAGCATTATCGCATCTGTGTGTACATATTTTTTAAATGTTTTTAAAAGTTTATTATGTTCTCTTTACAATAGATATTGCATTATAAATTTATAATAATTATAATTTTATTGAATTAATATATAACTATTATTATGAATAATAAAAATATATTGTTATTGTAATTATTAATATTATTAATGATAATAATAATAATAGTAATATTAATATTATTAAAAAAAATTATAATATTAATGATTTTGATTTTGATTTTAGAACTAAGTTTATTTTGAATTTCGATTTATAAATCAAGAGAATACACAAGATTTTTTTACATGTAATAGAAAAATTACCGAAAAAACATAAATTTATCAGTAAATTTTTGTCGGTAATTCAATATTATTTTGTAGTGCCATGACATGTGCGTGATATTGGTGATTCTTAGGGAATCCATGATAACTTTGGTCCACCGCCACGAAGAAGTGCGGACTCTTGCAGTCAAGATATCTTGCATAAGATAACGATGTATTTTTTTTATAAAAACTTAATCAAATCTAGTAGTTTTTGCAATAAAAGTTTGATGAGAAGTTAGGGTCTCTTGCTCATTCTTGGCAACTTACTTAAGGAACACATTATACACTTCTTAAAGTTGTTTGAGTAAGCATAAAAGGTTGTTGTGTTGTTGTAAATCCTTCATCAACAAATCATACTCATATTGATGTACCAAATTAGTGAGTCATATATTGAAGATAATCTCCCGCGTCTAGTCGCAATTGGACAACAAAGAGAGGGAGGGTTAATCATCCATGGTGTCCTTCTACAATCCAACTAGATGTAGGTAGTGGTTGATGAAGCTTGAGCTGTTGTTGCTTAGAACCTCTACCCAATATAGAGGTTTAATTGACAGGGGAGGATTTAGGAACAGTTTTTTTGCTTTGCCTACACATTTGGTCACACTAGTGTTAGAGGTATTACATTATTTCTTATTTAGTTATTATTGTTATAATTTCTGTCAATATTGAACTAATGTTTTCCCTTTGTTTAGGATTCTGTCCATCACAATTAGCAAGCTATAAGCAAAATTGTTATTGATGATGATGGTGATGATGATGATGACATGGAAAAAGTTGTGGATGATCTTTATATTAGATTATGACCATATTACCCAAGTTTAGGAAGAAACTCTATTGCAAATATAGTGAGACAACTGAGTATTTGGAGTCGATGGGACCGTTGTTCCTCTGTACATTTTCTTAGCATACGTATTGGAGATTGTTGAAGAAACCTCCATATTAAACATTTCAGTTATACAATTATGGGTCATGTAAGTCATATTATGTTAATGTTTTCCATATTATAATAATTACATTTAACCTGTTATTCATTGTGTTAGGTACATGAACAAATTGATCGTAGAGCAAGACAAATTAGAAAGATAAAAATTTCTTAAGCCTTAATCCATCCAGAAGTTTGAGAACACAAAGGTCCAAATCCAACAATACTTGCAAACATAGATGAGTGACTCATTAAGACATATTTACTTGGCTCCATACATTGAAATGTTAGTTTTCTAACTTGCATTTTCTTAAATTATGGTAATTATATAACTATTTTTTTATCATTCAATGTATGTCTCATTGGCAATTAGTTGTAATTATGCCTAATGATTACATAATAGTGTGATTTTGTTCGCTTCAAATAAAATCCAACCAGAAAATGTAAAGCTTATTACAAGGATAAATTTAAATTTTATTCATTATATTAAACAAGAATATAGGATAAATTTAAATTTTATTCATTATATTAAACAAGTATAATTTTATTCTGGCTAACATATATATTCTTACTATAATTAGTGTTGACACAAATATTTTAAGTAGAAAGAGTAGAATAAAGTCATTCCAATTCATTTACCCTAAGGTTAGACAATTTTTAATGTATACAATAATTATTTTATGTACAATTTGCATGAAATAAATTTTTGTCACTTATTTCTCATTTTAGTATAATAGGAAATTTGATTCATTTGAATGTAACTACTACATCATGTACTACATGAGAGTCATCATTTGGGCATGTATTACTCACACCAGGATAGAGGTGACACATTTCAACATTTGATCATGTATATTCTACTTTTATGAGTAGAACATAATAACATGAGTGAAATGTTTAAGGTCTTCAATGGTCAATTTTCATTATCCTAGCATGACATTCAATAAGTAAGAGAACAATGATCAACCTTCCTATCCAGCGTAGATAGTATAGTTATATTTTCTTGTTCACAAAAGTTGGATTAGATTAGACATTTTGTACATAACCTTTTTGTTGAAATGTTTTGCTTATGTTATATTTAATTCGAACCGAGAATTTTTTTCAGTATTTCAAGTTTTAGTTTGAAGAAAAAACAATTCAATTTTAAAAAATGTCCAAAATTTACATCAGACCATAGTGATTGATATAATTTTAGACTATTAACTAAAGTAATTATCCTAAATATCCCACATAAAAAAGTCTTTTTTATGTCCACAAATTGAATAGAACATAAATCTAATTATTTACGTAATTTTTCTCTAAACATCTAGATAAAAATAACTAAAATAAAATAAAATTTAATATTTCTCTCACAATTAAGTTAAAAATAATTTAAATATAAATTAAAAAATATCTTTTAAAAAAGCTACTAAACCAAAACTACAAATTAAGCTATATAGCTCCGTTTTAACTTAAAAAAAAAGTATAGGTGTTTATAAAATATTATTGTTAACTATATTTTACTTCCTCCCGTCTCGAATAGAACTAAAATATTGTGTTGATTTTAAACATATACAAATGTCAACTAATTTATGATGATCTTATTTCATGACCTTTTTCATTCTTATACCAAGTTCCAATTCTAATTCTAATTAAGATTACTTTAGGAAAATATTTTTTTCTTAAATGATGTTCACTAATACTTTTAATGAGTGAATTGTTTTTTTTTCTTTTTTCTTATATGACACCGGTACATAATAAATAAACGATGAAAGACTAGTTCTTTTGTAAATTTTTCAACCCAATTTAAGAATAATTTACACATTTTTTTAATTTCTTATTTATGTAATAAATTATTAATTAATATAAAATTATAATTAAATATTAGCTTTTCTTATGTGCGCACTTTATAATTAGAGATAATTGTTGGGAAAAACGGGTAATTTCCCTACTAAAACAGAACCCTAACATAGCGGAATAATAAAAGAGATAAAGAGGAAAAAACACACCAGAAAATTGTTAACGGAATTCGGCTAATTTAGCCTAATCTCTGAGCACAGAAAAAACAACTCACTTTTATTATTATTGGAGAAAATATTACAAATTGGGATATTTAACAGTGAAGAATGGGAGTTTAATTTATAACCCTCAAACCTCCTTCCCAAACAATGAACCCATCGATGTGGGACTTGGGATTAAGCCAAAATCAACAAATCTCCACCTTGGCTTAATTTCAAGTCCCACCTAAAACAAATCTTCTAAAAACATAACAAAAACAAACTTTGCAGTGCTTCAAATTTGCGCCTTCGGGCGCCAACTTCAAATGTGCAAGATATTAACCAAGTCTAAACAGTGTTCAAACTTGGTCCTTTCAACCACCTTGGTGAGCATATCTGCAGGATTCTCCGTAGTGTGAATCTTTTGGAGAACGATCTCCTCTTCTTCGAGAATCTCACTCACAAAGTGATAATGAACATCAATGTGCTTCGTCCGTGAATGAAAGACTTGATTCTTTGCTAAATGAATAGCACTCTGACTGTCAGAATATAACTCAAGTTGTTTCTGACCAACTCCCAAGTCTTTAAGCAACCCATGAAGCCAAATTGCTTCCTTCACAGCCACCGTAGACTGCAAGGTAGACTTCCAACTAACTGGCGCTTTTGATAAAGTGAACAAATAGCCAGTTGTAGACCGTCGCTTATCCAAATCACCTGCATAATCAGAATCACAATATCCAACTATGCATTGACCAAGTGATTCATCTTACTCAAATGTCAATCCTACATCTAAGGTATTTTGGAGGTACCGTAGAATCCATCTCACAGCTTGCCAATGTCCCTTGCCCGGATTATGCATGTACCTGCTAACAACACTCACAGCCTGTGAAATATCTGGTCTTGTACACACCATTGCATACATCAAGCTTCCAACTGCATTTGTATATGGGACTTTCGCCATGTATTCTCGTTCTTCATCAGTCGTCGGAGATAAACGGCTACTCAATTTCAAATGAGGAGCAAGTGGGGTACTTACATGATGTGATTCCACTAGCCATATAGAGAAAGGTTCTTGACCTTCTTAGGAATCACCTTGAGTTGGACATTATAGAGGCACTTTTCTTAGAGTTGGATCATTGTTCTAAGACAAGAACTCACCAAAAACTAGTACCAAATCCCAAACTCATTTGGATGAACCAATTGTAGTCAAATTGAACCGAACAAATGAGCAAGAAAAGCAAAGGAACAAGATGAATGGACAGAAATATAAAACTGCCGAACCAAAAACTCATAAAAACAGCAAGAACATCTAACCAAAACTCAAGAACACAAGCTAACACAAACAATAGAAAGAGGAGAAAGGAAGGAGAGAAGAAATGCTCATGAAGATGGAAGGAGGATGGATGATCTCGCCACTAGAAGTGTGGAATGCTCCTAGATGAGAGTGATGCCGCCACTTGAGGACTCCATTGATCCATCAAGATAAGACTAGAGAAGAAGGCTCAAAGCTCTCCAAAGTTCACTCAGAATTTGAGTAGAGTTTTCTTAGATTAATTCCAATCTGAATTTTACAAAGGAAGCACATCTATTTATAGCCTAAGGTGCTGAAAAATAGGTGGGAAATTTCAAATAAACTCATTTGAAATTCCCACAAAAAACAAGTCACATGGGAGGTGTGACCTTTTTCTACTATGACACCTCCCAAAAACTACACCTACACCACTCTCCTAAGTTACATGGGTAATGTGACTTTATTTTACATTTTCACACTCCTTTATTTAATAACCACACCTCCTAAAACTATACAAGAGTATTTCAAAGCTTGGCCTTGCCCCTCATGGGATGGACTTGGGCTCTTTGGGCTTTGGCCTTCTTGGGCTTGGGCTTGGGCTTTGGGCTTGTGCCTCATCTTTATTTTATGTCTTCTTTTAATTTTGAGAAGACTAGAAGGAAGAACTTCAAATGTGAGGGTGGAGGTCCTCTTCCTCCATTCATAAAAGTCTCCTTTATTTGATTCTCATCATACTCCTCGAGTTGGAGAGAATTCGTCCACGAATTCTGAATCCCTGCATATAACAAAGTCAGTTTAGTTTTACAATTAAAAGTGGAAGAAAAATGTAAACATGACTTAGCATTTGTAAATAATGGGATTTCAGAAAAGGAGGTTCTATAAATCGACCAAGTTGGAAAAATTTGTTTGGGAATGATGTGATGTTTTGGAAAAAGAGCTCTTAAATGGTGACAACCATTAGGAGGTATGAACAAATTATCCCTAACAGTTTTTAACCAAGATGGTGGTGAAATAGGAAGCTTGGGTAAGGAAAAAGATAAGGAAGGGAAACACCTTGGAGGTGAAAGGATTAGATCCATGTCAACTTGGCCTTCTTTGTCTTTTTCTTTTTTACTTGTGGTAGGTGGGTGAGGTAGGTCTTGTTTTACCTTTTTTATCATTAAGATTTGCTTTTGTGGACAATGAAGAGCTATGTGCCCAAAACCTAAACATTTAAAACATTTGATATTTGAAGGTTGGGTAGGTGACTTAGGATTAGAAGGATTTGTAGTAGAAACTTTCTTTGGAAACATGGTTTGTTTGGAAAAATTGGAAGGACAATTTTGAGTAGACATTTTGTTGGCATCCTTCCTAGAAGAGTTGTAGAAATTATAATCATGAGTATTTTTGAAAGTTGTTTTCAAAAGATAGGATTCTACCTTGATGGCTTGGCGAAACACTTTCTTTAAAGAAGAGTACTCATTTAATTCTACAATTTCTCTAATATCTCTTCTCAAACCACGTACAAACCATTTTAGCTTTGACTCTTCATTAGCATGCATATTCATTTTAGTCAAAGTTGTTTCAAAATCTTTAATGTATTCTTCTACCATCCTATGTTCTTGAGGAAGCCTTTGGAATGTTCCTTCCTAGAAGGAGGAACAAACCTCGCGCGCATACACTCTTTCAAAGCATTCCAAGAAACCACGGGAGGTTTCTTGCGATATATAATGTCCATTACAATTTTATGCCACCATTCTTTGGCATAGCCCAAAAAGGATGAAGAAACTATCCTAAGTTTATCGTCATCTTGGACCCTATACACATGAAAATAATGGTCAACCTTAGTCTCCCAATCTAAATACACATTAGGATCACTATCACCATTAAAACTAGGGACTTTTTTACAAGCAATGTTGAACACTTGGTGATATCTTTGGTCACGGTTATAGCTCTCTTCATGAGAATGATGGTGATGCCTCCTTCTTCTATGTTCTTCTTCACCGAGGACTGAAGCTTTGGAAGGAGAATGCTGTTTGTAAGATGCACCACTTGAATAGCCAGCCATTTTGCAAATAAAAAACAGCAAACACACAAAAACAGCAAACAAGTTAAGAAACAAAATTAGCAAAAACAGTGAGCTTGGCAATGAAATTGCCGAAGTGAATGGAGGCAGAAAAAAGAGGTCACTCTCAAAGAAATAATGTCCTTCCACCAATCTGATCTTGAGGCCTTGGAATCCTCAAATGAAAGATGTCAAAGCAAGCACACCAATCTCAAAAGCAACCACCACAAAACCAATGAAACAATAAAGACAAACAAGAAAATGTATAAGCAAAGAAAGGTAATTGCAAAAGGAATATTATATGTAAGACAAACTCAAAGATTAATGAATGAAAGACAAGCAAGAAAATAAAGAACTCAATGAAGAAAGAAGGCACACCAAAAGAGTCCTAGAGAAAAGTACTAGAGTAGATTTAAGAAACAAAAAAACAAGCTACCGGAAAATATTTTTTTTTATGCAAACTGTCCTATGTTTACAGATTTAACTGGAACGATTGAAAGCGAACTGGAATGTGAAAAATTAACCACAGAAACTTCAATGTCTCAACTCAATAATGGAACTGGAACGAAGTAAAAACAGTAAGTCAATTGAGAGAAATAAATTTTTAAAAATCGCTGCCAGATTACCGTATTCTTTTCGGCAGAATTGTACACTTTTTTTATTTTATTTATCATTTTTTGTGTACTTTGAATTTTTGAATGATTCTTTTTTCTACTCTTTTCTAACACTTTGAATATCACAAATCCAGAATTTCAGAATTTTCTAGTGATTAAATCAATTGAAATAAGGAAAAAAGTAAGCACTTTTTTTCAGAAACAGAGGAATCCTAATAGGAACAAAAAACAGAATTATGAACTAGCAAAGACATAATGGAAAATGATGTATTGGAACTTGTATAGGTCTAGAATACAAGTATGAACTCAATTCTAAAAAGAAAATGCACAAAGGATCAATATCAATTCAGAAAATTATATGACACTAAAGCAAGAAACAATCAAAAACAATAAAAGTACTACTAGAAGTAATGACAATTATGGAATAACATGACTAAGACAAAACTTGACATGATTACAAAATTAAAAGACATATGACAAAAAATAACAACAAGTGAAAGGAAGCTTAAGGTAAACTCTAGGAAGGAGAATGCCATTCCAAAAGAGCAACCATACTCATATGAATAATGAGTGCCATAAACCTTTTCACAAGCACTTGGTGTAACAAAAGAAAAACAGCAAGAAAACTCAATTAACACCTAAAACAGAAACTTAAATTGCAAGAAAATTAAAGAGCTCTTGAAATTAAAGTGCACACAACTCAACAATTAAACAAGAAGAACCTAAGACTCATGATACCACATGATGTGATTCCACTAGCCATATAGAGAAAGGTTCTTGACCTTCTTAGGAATCACCTTGAGTTGGACATTATAGAGGCACTTTTCTTAGAGTTGGATCATTGTTCTAAGACAAGAACTCACCAAAAACTAGTACCAAATCCCAAACTCATTTGGATGAACCAATTGTAGTCAAATTGAACCGAACAAATGAGCAAGAAAAGCAAAGGAACAAGATGAATGGACAGAAATATAAAACTGCCGAACCAAAAACTCATAAAAACAGCAAGAACATCTAACCAAAACTCAAGAACACAAGCTAACACAAACAATAGAAAGAGGAGAAAGGAAGGAGAGAAGAAATGCTCATGAAGATGGAAGGAGGATGGATGATCTCGCCACTAGAAGTGTGGAATGCTCCTAGATGAGAGTGATGCCGCCACTTGAGGACTCCATTGATCCATCAAGATAAGACTAGAGAAGAAGGCTCAAAGCTCTCCAAAGTTCACTCAGAATTTGAGTAGAGTTTTCTTAGATTAATTCCAATCTGAATTTTACAAAGGAAGCACCTCTATTTATAGCCTAAGGTGCTGAAAAATAGGTGGGAAATTTCAAATAAACTCATTTGAAATTCCCACCAAAAACAAGTCACATGGGAGGTGTGACCTTTTTCTACTATGACACCTCCCAAAAACTACACTTACACCACTCTCCTAAGTTACATGAGTAATGTGACTTTATTTTACATTTTCACACTCCTTTATTTAATAACCACACCTCCTAAAACTATACAAGAGTATTTCAAAGCTTGGCCTTGCCCCTCATGGGATGGACTTGGGCTCTTTGGGCTTTGGCCTTCTTGGGCTTGGGCTTGGGCTTTGGGCTTGGGCCTCATCTTTATTTTATGTCTTCTTTTAATTTTGAGAAGACTAGAAGGAAGAACTTCAAATGTGAGGGTGGATGTCCTCTTCCTCCATTAATAAAAGCCTCCTTTATTTGATTCTCATCATTACAGGTTTTGTATCTTTGTGTATACCAAAACGTTGTAGTACCTTCTGCAAATACTGCTTCTGTGACAGCCAAAGTTTTCCCCTCTCCCTGTCCCTGTTTGTCTCCATGCTGAGAATCTTCTTGGCTTCCCCCAAATCCTTCATCTCGAACTCTTTACTCAACTGAGCCTTTAACCTGTCAATCTCAACTTGGCCCTTTGCTGCAATCAGCATATCATCAACATATAAGAGTAAGTAAATGTAGGAACCATATTCAAGTCTGTGCAAATACACACAGTGATCATATTTGCTTCTTTTGTACTTCTGATCCTTCATGAACTTATCAAATCGTTTGTACCACTGTCTCGGAGATTGTTTCAGTCCGTACAACGATTTGCTAAGTTTACAAACCCAATATTCTTTTCCATCAACCTTGTATCCTTCTGGTTGAGTCATATAGATTTCCTCCTTCAAATCATCGTGTAGGAACGCGGTCTTTACATCAGGTTGAGCTAGCTCCAAATTCAACTGTGCTACCAAGGCCAACAAAATTCGAATGGAGGAATGTTTAACAACTGGAGAAAATACATCATTATAATAAATTCCCTCCCTCTGAGCAAAGCCTTTAGCAACCAACCTTGCCTTGTAGCAAACATCTTCTTTATTAGGAAATCCTTCTTTCTTTGCAAATACCCATTTGCACCCAATTGCCTTCTTACCTTTTGGTAATTGTGCCAGCTTCCACGTCTTGTTCTTCTTCAAAGACTGCATCTCCTCTTCCATCGCACCTGCCCAATTACCACTCTCTGAACTCAGAATGGCTTCTGGGGTAAGTGAATGGAATGTCATCAACAACTGGAAGTGCATATGCAACCATATCCATGAAACGAGCAGGTTTCTGAATATCTCGTCTCTGTCTTCTAACTGCAGTTGACGTTGATTGTTGTTGAGATTCTTGGGTAGGAACCTCTTCCTCATCTGACTCTTCTTCTGCCATAGGAGAGTCACTTGTGGTATTTCGTGTTGGGATCACCACTGTCGGCTCAAACTCCACCTGCTTTCGGGCACACTCCACCTGTTGTGGAGTACTATCAGCTCCTTCTGGATTTACCTTCTTTAACATGGAAGATTCATCAAAGGTAACAACATCCCTGCTGATAATCGACTTCTTTGCCTCTAGACACCACAAACGGTATCCCTTCACTCCAGGACTAAAGCCCATGAAAAGAACCTTCTTTGCCCGTGGATCTAACTTTGATTCAATCACATGATAATATGCAATAGAACCAAAAACATGCAAAGAATCATAATCAATTGCAGGTTTTCCAGACCATACCTCTAACGGGGTTTTTCCATCTATAGCAGATGATGGCAAACGATTGACGAGATGTTGAGCGTATGTCACAGCCTCAGCCCAAAACTCTCTGCCTAATTCAGCATTAGACAACATACAACAAACTTTCTCCACAAGTGTCTTGTTCATACGCTCCGACACCCCATTTTGCTGTGGTGTTTTTCTAACAGTGAAGTGTCGAACTATGCCACAATCTTGACATACCTTCAGGAACATATCACTCTTGTATTCTCCTCCATTGTCTGTTCGGAGAACCTTAATCTTCCTTCCTGTCTGGTTTTCAACTTGAGTTTTCCACTTAAGGAAAATTTCAAGCACATCATTTTTGTTCTTCATAGTAAACACCCAAACTCTCCTGGAAAAATCATCCACAAAAGTGACAAAATAATGCCTACCTCCGATTGACGGAGTCTTGGCAGGTCCCCACACATCTGAATGCACATAATCCAGAATACCCTTGGTATTGTGAATTGCAGTGCCAAACTTCACTCTTCGTTGTTTTCCCATAACACAATGCTCACAAAATTTAAGTTTGCAAGCCTTCGTACCTTTCAACAATCCCTGCTTGGTAAGAATTTGCAAGGATTTCTCTTCAGCATGTCCCAACCTCATATGCCACAACTTCGTTGCCTCAACATCCTTCTTAGAGCTAGAAGTTGTTGCCGTTACTGTCCCCACCATTGTACTACCTTGGTAGTAATACAAATTGTTCTTCCTCACGCCTTTCAACATCACCAGTGCTCCTGAAGTTGCTTTAAGAATTCCATCTCGCATCGTCACAACTAGACCTTTAGATTCTAAAGCCCCCAATGAGATGAGATTCTTCTTCAACTTTGGCACGTACCGTACATTCTGCAAAATTCTGGTGGATCCATCATGATTCCGCAGCTTGATTGAACTTATCCTAGCTGTCTTACATGGATTATCATTACCCATGTAAACAACCCCGCCATCAAGTTCTTGAAATTCAAAGAACCAATCCCGAATGGGACACATATGATAGGTACAACCTGAATCCAATATCCACTCATCTGGATACGACGATACTGAAAGCGAGACAATTAAAGAGATATCTGATTCCACATCACTTTTGCATTCTGCAACATTTGCATCTTGTGGAGTCTTCCCTTTCTTCTGCATTTTGGACAGTCTTTCTTCCAGTGTCCTTTCTCATGACAGAAAGCACACTTATCTTTGGCAACGGCTCGACCTTTAGACTTAGACCTCCCTCTTCTCCCCTTTGTCTGGCTTTGTTGACGACCTCTTGCCACCAATGCTTCTTCTGATGTCGTTGATTTGGTTTTCATCTTATCCTGCTTTCTCAATTCATGACTATATAAAGTAGAACAAACAACATCTAACGACACATTCTCCTTCCCATGAAGGAGCGTAGTCTCCAAATGTTCAAATTCATCAGGAAGAGATGATAACAACATCAAAGCCAAATCCTCATCCTCAAACTTCACATCTAAATTCAACAGGTCTGCTACTAATTGATTAAACATAGTGATGTGTGCATTCATAGTAGTACCTTGTTGGTAGTCAAATCGGAACAACCTTTTCTTCATCAGGAGCTTGTTCTGACCACTCTTCTTCAGAAACTTGTCCTCCAATGCCTTCCACAGTTTGTGTGCATAAGTCTCATTTTTTACAGCATACTTCTGCTCTTTGGACAGGCAGGATCGAATAGTTCCGCATGCCAACCGGTTGATGATGCTTCAGTCTTTCTCCTCTACCTCTTCTGGTTTCTCTCCTTCAATAGCAATATCAAGACCCTGCTGAAAAAGAGAGTCAAAGACCTCTCCTTGCCGCATGCCAAAATGTCGAGTGTCATCAAAAATTTCCACTGCCAATTTCAAAGTGGACACCGAGAACCTCGACCATGATGACGAGGAGCCCAACACTCTAGATACATCATTCGCTTCTTCTTCTTGATTTGCCATTACAAAATCAAAATATAGTATTCAATATTACAAATAATTTCAAACAACCCAAGGCGAACCTTCGGCTCTTGATACCACTTGTTGGGAAAAACGGGTAATTTCCCCACTAAAATAGAACCCTAACAGAGCTACCCGACAAATAATATTGAATAAACATAGCGGAATAATAAAAGAGATAAAGAGGAAAAAAACACACCAGAAAATTGTTAACGGAGTTCGGCCAATTTAACCTAATCTCCGAGCACAGCAAAAACAACTCACTTTTATTATTATGGGAGAAGATATTACAAATTGGGATATTTAACAGTGAAGAAGGGGAGAGTTTAATTTATAACCCTCAAACCTCCTTCCCAAACAATGAACCCACCGATGTGGGACTTGGGATTAAGCCAAAATCAACAATAATAAGGTTTTAATGTTTCGTTAATGAAATTTAAATTTGAGTATTCATTTATTTGTTATTTTGCATGATCTGAGTAAGAAGATACAATCGTGTTTTTTTTTAAAAAAATATACTTAAAGACTTACTTTTCTTTTGAAAAGATATCTTTTAAGGATTTGTATTATTAAAAAGGTAAAAACAGATAAGGAGACCAAATAAATATTTTACATATAGTAATATCTTTGATCTTTATATAGATTTCTTAATCAAACACTTAAAGTAGATGATATAGAACAAATTTTACCAAGTTCAATAAAACTCATAAAGATTTGCATATAAATATTTGAAATGTTTTTCTTCTTGCTTGTAGAGTGTTTTATGTATGAGTCTTCTGAAAAATTATCATTGAGAGATTTTTTATGTGGTATAGTCTATTCCTTGAGTAGAACAAAAAGATGGCATATGTAAGGACATGTTTTTCAAGTTTAAAACATAAAGTTTAACTTAAATATAAAAAAAAAATATTTTTATTATTTAAAAGTTATAAAGGTTGTATGTAATATAAAAAAAAATCATTATTCATTTTTGTAAAACATTTGATACTTTTAAAATTTAAAATTTTATCACTTTTTTATAAAAAAAAATTAGCTCTAAGTTTTTTTCTTTTTTTAATTAGAATATGAAAATAGGTAAAATACACGAGAATAATGAATGTTTGAATTATATATTAATATTTCTTTTAGCAGATTTCTTGATATTAACATATGATTATAATAATTAGATGGAGTTTTAAGTGGACAAAATATTTTTGTAAATCTAATTTAAAAGAATTTTTTTTTATAGTTAAATAACAATTCAATAACATGTTATTTAAAAGTGTTGAGAGGAAAGGAAAATGTACACTTGATGTTTTTATACTAGTTTGTCTCTTAATTAAGACTATATTTAGTTTGTTGATCAAGTTTCACTAGGTAGATTATCACTACAAATACAAAACGAGTATTATTACTATTTGTGTAATATCCTTAAATATTCAAACATTTTACAAAAGGGAATAAAATAAAGTAATTTTCTCCACTATTTTTTTCAAAGTTTCTCCTGCACCTAGACATATATTTGCTTGTGTATATAGTATAGTGTTCGTAGTTCATACACAAATAACACATGCAAAGATAAACTAATGAAAATAAAACACTAACATATAAAAATATAAGTAAAATGAATCAATTAGCTTAATCATTCAAATAGACAATTCCATTTTTATTTTTCCATCAATCAGAGTTATATAATACTCAATACAAATCACCACAATCCAACTACATTCCAATATCGTCATCAACAACCATATGGATCAAATTATCAATAACAATCATTTTTATCTCATTCATATTGACTACTCATAGATCCATTTGCCTCACATTAACTTGATTTCCTTTCAATCCCATTACTTTTATTTCATTTCAATCATAGATTGCAAATGGATATATCGTCTTCTAGAAGTCTCATTAAGTATATGCCCCTACCAGAGACTAACATCTAATCCACACATCTAGGAAAAGGATAAGTCATTTAATATTGAGTGTCTACAACGGGACTCTATGTGTATGAACTCTCTATTAAGCTTCTCACCACATAATACCTTAGTTTACGTGACTTAGATGATCAGTAAAAATAGATGATCTTTATTAAAACATATGTTTTTCAAACATAATGTACTATTACATCACATCTCATACATTATCTCAAATGTATGACATTAAATTCATACAAGTTTTCCTCATATAAAACATATCATTTATAAATTTCATAATTTAATTGATCATACAATTTCGTAATTTCCTCATATAATATATATATATATATATATATTTCATACCATTCATAAATTTCACAATCCAATTTATCATACAAATTAATATCCATTTTTGCATTAAAATGTTATGTTCATATATAATTCAAATAATTGAAAAGCAAAAGAAGAAAAGAAAAGAAAAGAAAAGAAATTTCATAATCCAATTTATCATACAAATTAATATCCATTTTTGCATTAAAATGTTATATTCATATATAATTCAAATAATTGAAAAGAAAAAGAAGAAAAGAAAAGAAAAAATGAAAGAAGAAATTTTTTTAGCTCAATCAAGAATTTTTAGCTTAAACGAGAATAGGTTTTCTAAAGAAATTTTTTTAGCTTAAGTGAGAATAGGTTCGCTTGAGCAAAAAAATTCTCACTTTAGAAAAAATAAATTTGAAAGTAGGGTAGATTTTCAGTCATAATTCGCTTGAACAAAAATCTATCACTTGAGCGAAAACGGTTGGTTATTCAGATTTTATTATTATTAATTCTAATTTTATTACCCTTAAACTATTTTACCGTTATATTGCATTAATGGTCAGTTTATAGGCCTGTTAGTATTCCTATTTTATAGCTTCTAGTAATTGTAATTTTATTATACATATGATTGAGTAAATCAAAATAAATAAGATCAGTTTTGCAATTTTGTGCAATTACGTTATATCAGTTGTTACAACCTTTTGTCTTCTCTTATTTCCTTCAATTAGTTCCTACAACTGGTATCAAGAGCTAGTCTTTTATCATGAACTCTACCCAATTATCATTCCTTTTCTTTGATGGAAAAAATTACAATCGGTGGTGTGTGCAAATGAGAGTTTTGTTTGATTATCATGAGTTATGGGATGTCGTTGAGAGTGAAGTGTTTGCATTAGCTGCTAATGCATCTGAGGCGCAACGAGTAGCACATCGTGATCAGAAGAAGAAGGACAATAAGGCTTTGTATCTCATCCATCAAGGAATGAATGACGAGACGTTTGAGCAGATAGAATGAGCAACAACTGCCAATGAGGCTTGGACAATTTTGTCAACCAATTATAAAGGTGATGACAAGATCAAAAAGGTGTGTCTTCAAACCCTAAGACGCCAATATGAACTGTTGCAGATGGAAACCACAGAGACTATTGATGTCTATATAAATAAAGTTCTTTCCTTGATAAATTAGATGAAGACCAATGGTGAAACACATTCGGAGCAGGCAAAGCAGGAGAAGATTTTGAGATCTTTAACTCCCAGATTTGAACATGTTTTTGCCGCAACTGAAGAGGCCAATGACATTTCAAAAATGACAGTAAGGTTATTGTCTGGTTCTCTACGAACGCATGAGCAGCGAATGAATGACAATAAGATTGAAAAACCAATTGACAGGCTTTACAAGCACAAGCCTCAATTGGTAGCTCCTATCATAAACATGGTAGTTATTTCAGCAAAGGCCGTGGTGGCCAGAATCATGGAGGCGCTTGGCGCGGGGAACGTGGTCGCAGAGGACGAGAAGGCATTTATAATAAATCAAATGTTGAGTGTTATAATTTCCATAAACGTGGCCATTATGCAAATAAGTGCAAATCAAAAGGTGATAATCATGCTTCCAATTATGCTCAAGAAGATAGTAATCACGAACAAGATGAAAATGATCATGAAGTATTAATGACAACCACATCAAATGAAACTCCAAACAACCAGACTTGGTATTTGGATACAGGTTGCACGAATCATATGTGTGGTCAGAAGGAGCTGTTTGCAAATTTGGATGACTCATTTCGCACAAAAGTGAAATTCGGTGATGGAAGGTTCGTTCCGGTGACTGGAAAAGGGCGAATTCTTATTACATTGAAGAATGGTGATCACAGATACATCTATGATGTTTTCTATGTACCTGACATGAAAAGTAATATGTTGAGTGTGGGACAATTGGCCGGAAAGGGTTACGGGATGCATATAGTTGAAAATAAATTCTCACTTTTTGATAAAAAAAAGGTAATTTGATTCTTAAAACCTTTTTATCAAAAAACCGCATGTTTCCAGTAGATATTCATATGGGTGATTTCAAGTGCTTGAATGCAATAGTGAATAATGAATCGTGGTTATGGCATTTACGCTTTGGACACTTAAATTTTCAGAGTTTGGAAAATCTTTCCAAAAGAAATTTAGTGAATGGTTTACCCCATATTCATCACCCTGATCAATTGTGTGAGGCTTGCATTTTTGGAAAGAATCACAGGATACCATTTGTTAAGGAGCCTTGGCGTGCAAAATTTCCTTTGGAGCTTGTTGATATAGATGTTTGTGGCCTGATGAACATATCATCAATTGGAGGTAGTAAGTATTTTTTAACCTTTATTGATGATTTTTCAAAAAAAAAAAAACCTGGATTTATGTATTGAAAAGCAAGGATGAGGTATTCCACTGCTTTAAAATATTTAAAGCATTTGTTGAAAGAGAGAGTGGCAGACAAATTAAGATGGTGCGTAGTGATGGAGGAGGTGAGTACAAGTCTAATGAATTCAAGAGGCATTGTGAAGAACTTGGATTGCAACATAACATAACTTGCCTCTACACACCTCAACACAACGGAGTTGCTGAGAGAAAGAATAGAACAATCATGGGCATGGCGAGGAGCATGCTTAAAGCGAAAGGTATGCCAAATTATTTTTGGGCTGAGGCCGTAACATGTGCGGTATATTTGATAAACAGATCACCCACTCGGAGTGTTCCTAACACAACTCCGATTGAGGCATGGAGTGGATTCAAACCCAATGTGCAACACTTGAAGGTATTTGGGTCAATTACTTATGCTCATGTCCCCAAGTCAACAAGATCGAAGTTGGATGGTAAGGCAGCAAAGACCATTTTCATTGGATATAAGCATGGAGGATACAAATTGTACAATCCAATGACAAAGAAGGTGATTATTAGTTGTGATGTTACATTTGCCGAAGATGAGGAATGACAATGGAATGCAGCAACTGAAATGGATTCGAAAAAACGATATATTTACGTTTTGAACGATGATGTGGGAGATGGAGTCACTCTTGAAGCACCTGCAGTTCAACCTGAAGTTGTAATTCAATCTGAAGTTGCAACTCCAATTGCAACTATGATGGAGCGACCAAGAAGGCAGCAGCGACAACCTGTACACCTTCAAGATTGCGAAGTAAATCTTGATGATGAAGTTGATGACAATGGAGATTTGATTCACTTTGCTTTTCTTGCAGAATCAGAACCTGTGAGACTTGTCAATGCCATTCAACACCCCAAATGGCAAAAGGCTATGAATGAAGAATTGATGACGATTGAGAAAAACAATATCATGACTCAAATTGGGAAGGTTGTTCCAAATTAGAATTAAGGGAGGATGTTGGTTATTCAGATTTTATTATTATTAATTCTAATTTTATTACCCTTAAACTATTTTACCGTTATATTGCATTAATGGTCAGTTTACAGGCCTGTTAGTATTTCTATTTTATAGCTTCCAGTAATTGTAATTTTATTATATATATGATTGAGTAAATCAAAATGAATAAGATCAGTTTTGCAATTTTGTGCAATTACATTATATGAGTTGCTACAACTTTTTGTCTTCTCTTATTTCCTTCAATTAGTTCCTACAAAAACCGTAGAACTTAATCCAAAATTAACACTCCAAATTATTATAACACGATTCACAACATTTACAAACCTATTTAACATAAAAAAATACTTAAATAGTAAACTATGAAAATCTAATATTTCTACAAGTTCAAACAACATATAATCAAATAACATTCCTGTAAGAAAAATTAAAGCTTGGGACCATGTTCCCTCTAGATCTTTTAGCCTAGGATGTTATTAAAAAGCTAAAGTTAGCTTCCCTTACCTTAAATTCTTTATTCCAGTGGAAATTTAAGCTCTAGTAGGAAAACTATTCCAGAATCTAAGGACCTAAAGCATGTTATCCAAACATCAACAAATTTTAGTCTAATGTAAAACAAGTTGGAATATACATTTTTCTCAATTGTTCCCATCAAGATCTATGGCTAAATCATAAGGAAAATGGAAGAATAAGGGTCTTCAAAGTAAAAATAAACTTTACTTAAAAATATGATCGAATAGAAATGTACCATGATTCCTCATCTATTTCATGATGTGATCAGATTTTGGAATAGATGAGGTATGAGAAAGAAAATGAAGTGAAAAGGAAGAATGACAAAGAAAGGAGACAAAGACAATTTTCTCTCTTCTTTATTTTCTTTTACAGATGGGGGTCTTACAATTTGGACCTCAACCACTCTTGGTTAAATTTCAGTATTGCTTGAGCAACAACACTCCTAACTAAAATTGAGTATTGTTTAGAATGTCGTCAATCCTAACTAACATTCTTGGTTATAGGAATATATGATCATAGGACCGCTCACTAAAAGAGGTGTTGTGTTTTACGACATATACAACATAAAGTTCACTTTTATAGATAGTTAAAGAAAAGAGTAGTGTTTATCAACGAGCTAGATTTGCAAGCGTAAGATTTTATATCTATACAATTGTTTTTGTAAGTTCATCTTGATTGTTGTAGACACTTTTTTCCGAATGCATCTTCTATATATAGAGATTTATGAAAGAGTCATTTCAAATCCTTTGTTGTTGTGAGACAAAGAGAAGTTGTTTTTTCTTTAGCGATGTCTCTCCTCATATTACATTAATTGTTTTCCATACACAATTGCATACTTCCATTTGAAGGAATGTAATGGTACTTAATACAGTTTATTTGAGCCTAGGTCAAATTACTTTTATCTCAACTAGAGTAAAAGTCAGAACTATTCACAACTAGAGTAAAAGTCAAAACTATTCAAGGTGAATGGACTATACAATTGATAAATGTTCTTTATGCTCAATTTATTAAGCATACTATTCACTTATTTCCTTTATTTTAAACACTTTAAGATGATTTTAATAGTTTTCTTTTTAATTTTTACAATTATATGAAAAAAGAGATGAGTTATATACTTTTCTATTGATATATCTAATATTATAAAACTCTTTCGTTAGGATTTATAGTGAAGAATAAAAGTTTAGAAAATAAAGGATTAGAGAAGAATTGACTCTGCACGAAGTAAGCCTTTTCCTTGCTCAACCAAACATGAACCAAATAGCAACATGTTTTGAACATCAAGTCTCGCCCAATAAGAACTAAGTCTAGCCCAATGAGTTTTATAAGCAGATAGCATGAAAACATTGTTTACAGACCTCAACCAACAAGTCCAAGTTTTGGCTTACCAAGTCACTTACAAAATACTCTCCCTTTGCCTCCAAATCTCATATATGAATAGGAAGGAACCAAAAAGGCTGCTTCTTCCTGCACCTCCATACCTTTTTTTTCTCACCTCCATAGATTTTTGTATTTCCAAAAATACCCCTCTGTAATATTCTGGATTACATAATCCGAAAGTCATTTTTTAAATTTGTAATTAGCTTCTGGATTATATAATCCAGAAGTCTTTTTTCAGATGCATGATTACTTCTGGATTATGTAATCCGGAAGTCTTTTTCCAAATGCGTTTCCAGATTACATAATCCGAAAGTTATTCTATGGGGGTGGCACAAGAAGGATAAAAATGTATTTTCATGTTGTGTATGGAGGTGTCAGAAAAAGATATGGAGGTGCAGGAAGAAACAGTCAACCAAAAAAGGTAGAATGAAGCCCAGAGAAAAGAAGGCTAAGGAACTCATCCAAGACTAATAAATGTGTTCAATACTTGTTTTCCAAAATTCGTCAAGTTGAGTTTTGAGACCTTAAGTGAAATTAAGAATATGATTGATAGAGAAACTTATAATTGTGTATGATATGGATTATATTTTTGGACAAAGTAAGAAGAATTTCATGATCCTCAAAATATTAAAGTTTAATTGACAATATAATATATCTTTCTTTGTAAATCACTACACCATTTATTATTTTTAGTAACATTTTTTAGTTACACTTATTTAAAATATTTACTGTGTATATAAATTTTAACTATTTTAGTAACATTTTTTTATATAAATGTCATTATAAATAACATTAACATAATATTGTGACATTTTGTCAATAAATGTTATTATAAATAAGATTAAGATAATGTATAGTAACTTTTTTAAAATGTTATTAAAAGACAATTTTTTAATTAATTAAATAAAATAATACAATTTGTCTATATTTTTAGGAAATTTGTTTTAGAAAACATTTATAAATTTTGCTATTAATAACAATTTGTAAGAAATTGTATTTTAATTAAATTGACAAGAAATCTGTAATTTGTAAAAAAAAGTGGGAAGATGCAGGTTCTTCTCTCTAGGGTTTTGGTGTTGTGGCTGCTAAGATTTTCAAATCAGCAGTAAGAAGAGCTATTTTTGTGGTGTTCGTGGGATTTCAGAATAGTGTTAGCGGCGACGACAACGACGATTACTATGACAAGCGGTGTGCGCGATCTTGAACAAAGGCGCAACAGTGCCAAACGCGATCAGCGAGAACAGAAGCAGCGTCGCTGACGACGAGGAGAACATGAGCAGCGCGCGACGGAGACGCAAGTGGGATGGGTGTGAGCGGCGCGATTTCAGTGAATGAGGTTCGATTTGGGGCTTTTTTAGGATTCAGTGACCATGATTTTAGAACTGCTGTGATTTACCAGCAGATGAAGCACATCTGCAAAACTCATCCTCGGGCCTTCAAAACTCATGCCTTCAAAGCTCATCTATGCAAAATCATTTTTCTAAAATCATTTTTCTTCAATGACTTAGGTGTTGAACCGCTCATTTTCCTTTTCTCTCAATCTTCTTCTTATAACTATCTTTTCTATCGAACTATATCTCCATTAACACTCTTCCTAATAGTACCTCCAGTATTATGTCAATGATAAACCGATCTAAAATGTCACATCGTTCTGCTCCTTTCAATTTCCATTGATAATGCTCAATAAGTAAACATTTATGTTCTGCTTTACATTTTATACAAATCGAATCGTAAAACAAAATGTTAGTTACGCTTTCTTTGATTACATAATATTTGGATTCATCTCTGTATTTTATTGTTATTATGATGATGTTTCTTATGTTTTATTTCTCATATTACTTCCAATTTTTTATGCTAAATTAAATTTTATTTTGCTTTAGTTTTTTACTTTAGTTTTTGACATGAATGATAAAAAAATATGCTAGTTATTCTTTCTCTGATTAGCAGTTAGATTGTAATAATAATGATGTTTGATCTGTTTTCTTTGCTATATGGTGAATGGTTATTTATTTATTTGTTATTTTGTTATTATTTCAGTTGTTTTAGAAGATGAAGAAGGCTACACGTTCATACAAAGTGATGTTCTGGCTGAATTCTGTCTACCCTAAACAGAGGTTGGATGTCTATAAGCTGATATTCATAAAAGAATTTGGCTTACTTTTATTTTCTTATTTTATTATAAGCAAAAGAACTTTATCTACACAAAGTTAAGATAATTGATCCATTTTTTATTCTCATTTCTCAATTTATGATTTCTGTTGCCTCTCAATTAGTTTTTAGTGTTGCAATGGTTTCTTAGCCTATACAGCAGAGAGACCACAAATTCATCCAAAAAAAGTAATTATAAAAAAATTGATAAATATTTCATATGGATAACTTAATTAAACAAATTATATGGAGAGAACTAAAAATGAAAGTTAGTTATATATGAAGATAACATAATTTATATAATATATTAGTTGCAATATCGTTTTAAATTTTAGTAATTTTTTTATAATGTTATTTTTATTGAAAAAAATATTATTAGAGACTTTTAATAACAATTTTAAAATATTACATTTTTATTAAAAAGAATTAAGTAACAGTTTTTATAATGTTACTGTTTCACAATAAAGATATAGTAATATTTTTAAAATGTCATCTTTTTATTAAAAAATAGTTACTAATATTTGTAATGTTATTATTTTATTAGAAAATATTTAATAATATTTTTAAAATATCATATTTTAATTAAAAAAAGTTAATAAAATGTTATAGTAAAATTTTAATAATGTTACTTTTTTAACAAAATATATTACTAAAAATATTTAGTAATATTTTAAAATTTTATTTTATTAAATAAATATTACCAAAAATATATGGTGATAATTTTATAAATGTTAT
Organism: Phaseolus vulgaris; assembly: GCF_051622355.1. Taxonomy (NCBI): domain Eukaryota; kingdom Viridiplantae; phylum Streptophyta; class Magnoliopsida; order Fabales; family Fabaceae; genus Phaseolus; species Phaseolus vulgaris. Next base: position 10,033,449 of record NC_143508.1, read on the forward strand.
TATTGATATTTAAAAATGTTATTAAAAGTTTTTAGTATCATTGACTATAAGTAATATATGATAAAATGTTACTATATCATTTTACTATAAAATGTTACTATATAAAATGATATATAAGTAATATATCATTTTAGTAACATTTTGTTTGATTTAGTAATATTTTTTTATGTTACTAATTGTTATATATGTAATAGTAATGTTAAAAAATTTAAAAAATAATATTAAATAACATTTATAATTATAGAAACATTATGACACTTTGTAATATAAACCCTACTTTGAATAATTTAGACATTAGACTTACAAGTCTTGTTTTTTTTGACAAAAAATAAATAAAATATAAGTGAGCATTAGAGGGATGATCTAACCCTTTACAAGGAGGCTATTACCTCAAAACCAATCTTGAATAACCTACAAATTAGCAATTGAATAAAAAACTATGACCATCTAGACACCCTGTATATAGTTTAGGTGTACTACACCAAACTATTAATCAAAAAAACAAAGAATATAATTTGGGTGTACTACACCGAACTATTAGTCTAAAAAAACAGAGAAAACTACTTAGTGACACATAGCTATAAATGCACTATGGTGATCACCATAACCCCGTAGAATCCACTACAATAAGTGTGTATGACATCCTGGGAATACAACCTCAAAAATAGAACATGTTAATACAAATAAAAACCATTGTTGCACCTACAATGGTGTTCCACCTACTCTGAACCCCAACTTCCATAAAGTTCTACACTCCATGTTATAAAAGTCAAGAAAACTCTCTTTGCCTTGATCAAGGAATAAACCGTAATACCATAATCAAACAGAACAAATAACTCTTATAAAAGTTGTGAAATGCATATAGCAACTTCACACCAAAAAGTGTATAAGAACATGAGGACCCCATGCCACCACCTCTTAGTGTTAGATTGATTTAAGACATTGAATATAACACAAAATCCAATCCGAAAAGGAAAATAAAATCGCAGGTACTTTGAATTTTAGCCAAAATCAACTTTCTCGTTTCTAAACAACGCTGAATTTCTTTGATTCCATATACTCCATATGAGTGTTATCCACATAGTTTTCCATGTCTGTTTTTGTTTTTTTATTTAACAGAAGTAAATGAAACTGCTCAAAATGAGCATATATGTTGTTTTGTTGAACTGACTAAATGCCCACCTAGGTGAGGCAAGAAATTTAGATTGAAAGTGCCACCTTACAAAGTAAAAATAAGTGTTGTGTTGATTTTGTACACCTTTGGCACAATGGACACTGTATTGGTAATATTAACCCCTCCCCTGATCAGGCTTAATCTAGTGGGTACTCCATCAAGAATCACCCTCCATGCAAGCACTTAAGCCGATGGTGAGGCCTTCACCTCCTAAAAAATCTTAAAGAAACTGTTAATCCAGTATGAGTATTATTGTGTATGGCATCATAAGCTGACTTCACAGAAAACATCTCATCGTCTTCATGTAATCATCTCCATGAGTCTAACTTATTTTTATGTATATAGATTAAAACTATTTCAGGCATCATCTATTACACTTGTTCTGACTCCCAATCAAACAAAGATCTTTTCCACTGCAAGTGCCAATTTCATCCCTTGTCAGACCAAAACCCAACTTCCTCTATAGTGCTACTATGACATTCAAATATACAATATAGTTTAGGAAATCTAGTTGTAAGATTAGAATTGTCTATTCATTTATCCTCCCATAACCTAAACACATTCCCAGCTCCAACATCACATTGTGTTGTCATATAGAACTAGCTATCAGTGTTACATTCTTCACGTACTTTGTTTACAAGTCTTGTTTTATTCAAATGGAAAAATATCCTAGTATCTAAATATGGACTCATAAGTCTTGTGATGTAGAAAATATAACAACCATCTTCAAGATACATCATCAATATTAGAGAAATTATCATCTAAATTATATCTAAATATACTGCTAATTGTTGAATGATAATTTGTACTATGTCTTAAAATTATTTATTTTTATATATATGTTTTTTTTTATCAAAATAAAGTCTTTAATTATTTTTTTCCTAACACATTAGAAATTATCCATTTTAAATAAAAAATTAGAATTCTAATATTTTATGCATTAAAAGATTTTTGACTTATTTATGAAGCAATTTCCCATCTCAGAGACTAACATATCTTTTCCTTAATTCTCTTATTTCTCAAGTTCTATTAATCACTATATAATTCAACAAATAGTATAAATTCCAATATATAAAATATTTTATACTTTTATTTGTATGGAATTACTACTATAAAATAGATTAAATAAAATCCAATTTTAGAGATAAATAATTAATTGTTATATTGATTAAATTATATACTATTTTATAGACTAAAAACATTATTAATATCTAAATTAGTCTATATTATTGATAAATAATATCTAAATTGGTATCAAATTAGCTATCAAAATATCAACTTTAGAATCTAAATAATTAATAGTTAAAATCTAGGTACCTAATTAGATATCAAATTAAAACTATTTATCAATAATAGAAACTAATTTAAATACCAATAATTTTTAGTCTCTAAAATAGTCTATATAGAAATTAATTATTTTTTACCTTTAAAATTAATTTTTATTTTATATTTTTTTTAGTGAATAAATAATTTTATTAATTCCATTCCTGAATATTGAATTTGTATGCTTAATTTATTGTTAAAATATTTATAAAATATTATAACTTTTTAAATATTTGAATTTGTATGATTATATTTATGTAATCTTAAAAAATAAAGTCCTCATTTGATTTTTTTTCATTTATCATTAAATATTTATGTAATTAAATATAAATACATATATAATTTTATTATGAATATTTGAATTGGCATGATTCATTAGAAAATAATATGTATTAATTTTATAATATAATAAGTTTATTACAGCAACCTTTTAGTTTTTTTAGTTTTTGTGCACACAAAAGAAAATATATTATTATTCTTAAAGTGACTTAAAGTTTATGGTATATATTATTCTCATAATTAATTTTCTAACTGTATATATATTCTTCTCATGAAACATCTTAACCATTTATATATATATATATATATATACTATTTTCATAAAACAACTTTTGTATGTACCATTAAAAAATTACTTTTTGGAATGTATTTAATTAATTCATCACAGAAATCAGTTTGAAACAATATTATAAACTGACCCAGAAACCCAAAAATATATGTAGGATAAAAAAATCAGAGGTTGCAGAGCCCATGGTATCTCTCTCTCAATTTGACAGCAATTATCATCTTCATACTCAATTATTATATGATATTATAATTCTAAAAGCCTTATCCTAATATTTGTCTTCCTCTGGATCAATAAAGTAAATATTAATCACACGTTTTAATAGCCACCACCCTCGTAGCCTAGAAAGATGCATATTTTTGGATTTTAGCGGAAGTGATAAGTCTATATCTAAGAGAAAATCTATGTACTGTATATAAAATAAAATCTAGTTCCTTCAATTTTCTTTTCAAGATTTTATTTATATATTATCTATAAAATATTCTGTACACTTCAATATCTATGCATTTATGGAAAGGAGTAAAAATTATAAATAAAATCAGGAATGATATAAGAATTTTATTTGAGGAAAAAAACATTATAAAGTAATAAAGAAGGAAACTGTTAAATAAAAAGAGTGATTTTATTGGTTGACAAGATAATGAGTTTTAGCTGTAATCCAAAGAGAATAAAGAAAAAAACAATATAAAATAAGGTGCCTAATCTGACCGAGTCTGGCATTGATTCATTCAGCATTGGTTTGTTGGGTCAAGGTTTCTCACGCGTTGAATCTTGACGCTTTTCTTCCACATTCACGCATTTTTACACTCAACTTACACACACTCTTCTTTCTTTAATCCAAAAACCACTTTCCAAGCAACATCTTCACATCCTTCTCCCATCTCATATAAAACCTCACTCATCACTCTCTCTTTATCCAAACCCATTAACCGAAAATCAAAACTCAAGATCCACTTCCAAAGGTCACCTTCTCAATTTTCTGAAACGGCATCGAACTATGGGCGTGTTCAGCGAAGACCAGAATCCAATTGTGATCCGTGAAGTATGGGCTTCCAATATAGATTCCGAATTCGAATTCATCCGCGAACTCATCGATGACTACCCTTTCATCTCGATGGATACTGAGTTTCCTGGTGTGATTTTCCGGCCTCATGTGGACTCCAACAAACCCTACAACCACCGCACGCGCCGCCCTGCTGACCACTACCGCCTCCTCAAGTCCAACGTTGACGCGCTCAACCTCATCCAGGTCGGCCTCACTCTCACTGACTCTGCCGGAAACCTCCCCAGCGACGCCGGAAATCGCTTCATCTGGGAGTTCAACTTCTGCGACTTCGACGTGGCGCGTGACGCCTACGCGCCGGATTCCATCGCGCTCCTCCGCCGCCAGGGGATCGACTTCGAGCGCAACGCCGCTGACGGTGTGGACTCCACGCGCTTCGCGGAGCTGTTGATGTCTTCAGGACTCGTGTGCAACGACGCGGTAAGCTGGGTCACGTTCCACAGCGCTTACGATTTCGGGTATTTGGTTAAGATCCTTACCCGACAGGATTTACCGACCCGGTTGGAGGATTTTTTAAATATTGTGAAAGTGTTATTCGGAGATAACGTGTATGATGTGAAGCACGTGATGAGGTTCTGTGATACACTCTACGGTGGTTTGGACCGGGTTGCTCGGACGCTTAACGTGGACCGTGCTGTAGGGAAGTGCCACCAGGCTGGGTCAGACAGCTTGCTGACCTGGCACGCCTTCCAGAAGATTGTGGATATTTATTTTGTTAAGGGTGAACACCAAAAGCATGCTGGTGTGTTGTTTGGATTAGAAGTTCTGTGTTAATTACAAATTTATAAATCATAAATAATAAAGATTCAATTGATTGATTAGTTATTCGTTTGTTGTTGTCGAATGTCTAACATGTGGTTTGAATGCAAATTAAAACTTTACAATTAAGCAAATTACAGCGCGAAGCAAGGTATTGTCAGTGGCATAATTGCATGTGGGAAGTTGTCAAAAAAATGAAAACTTAGCAATTAAGTACTTTACAGTGTTACGCAAAGTGGTGAATATTATGATTCTCTAAGGGGTTGATTTTCATTTATCAGCATGATCATATATTCAATGCATGAACACAATCATTGTGATTGAAAGTGAGTTTATGCTCAACTTTTTATGATGTTTCAGACCATAAACTGAACAAAACTCTGCTTCTGCTAATGGAAATTGTTTTTATTTGTTTCATTGGTTTCAGCCTACTATTGGCTATTGCCAGAGACATAATTGCGAGTTGGTGTTGCTTAGTAGAGTTCGCAGAATCCAAGGGTGCCTGCGGCTGTAAGTAGATTGTGCTGAGTTTTTTGTTCATAGGTTCTTACATTTTTAGTGCAATTCTTCTCATTACTTGATAGATATAAACAGTTAAATATTCTCAATGTAGAATGATAGTGTGTAAACTCCATTCATTTTACAGATACTGATTTTTTTGGCACTTTATTCTGGATACAGATTTTGCAAACAAATTCTACCAACATGCCATTTTTCTGGAACGTAATCTGTTTATAAGACATAAATGTTAAAATTGAATGTTAGACCCACAATATGTTTTTTAAATATGTCGATTTTTCAAACTGGTATGGTATTTAGCTATTGGTTAAGTTAAATTAGATTAAAAGTTTATTATCTGTCGCTATTTTCAAAATATGTTATGTATTTACGATTGTGTTGTTCATACCTGCAGTTATCTAATCGTTTATTTGATTATCCCCTTATTTCCAAATGGTTGTGGCACTGCGCAAATATACTTGTGTTTGTTTTATGATCTTAAGGATATTTATGCTTATGAGCCAAAGAATCTGCCGATTGCAAAAGCGGGCTCTGAAGTTACTTTTAAGCTTCCTTTAAAGAATTCCTAGTTTCATGGACTAAGATATGAGAAAATGTGGCATAATATGCATAATAGTTATGAGCTTTTGTGTAATGCTTATGGTGGTCCTCTTGAACTTTGCAACTTCTAACTTCGGTTTATTTTTAATTGGATTTTATTCTCTCCTATTTTCTTAATGTAATACTGTCAGTTTTGCTTCCTTTTCTGATATCCACATAACGGATTCTGGGATCTCTCTGGTGATTTGGCTGCAGATATTTATTGCAGATGTTTGGAAAATTAGTCACTGATTAGTCTGGTTTCCAGTGTCATTCTCAAGGCATTTTCTCTTTACTTGTGTTGTAAGGAGTGGTGCGAAGAGGTATTGCTCTTCCATTTGTTATTCGCTTTTGATACTTATACTTGCTGTTCATGACAGGGGAATTGAATCATAATTTCCATTCAGGCCATGAGTTTGGTGGTCAAATTGGTTAGGTGTCTGTGTTCTTACAATCCACAACCCCACCCCTTTTGTATATATGGAGTTAAAAAGCTTTGATAAAAATGCAACTAATATTTGGAGATTCCTTGCAGCATTTAAAATGCATTTTCTTTTAGTTTTGAATTCTGAATTGGCTTTTGTGTAGGTGTTAGCATTTGACTTAAGTGTAACGTTAGTGGCATATGACCTAAGGAACTGTATTTGAAAGTGTATCGAAAATAGTCTTCAATGAAAGAGAGGTGACTAATTAGTAAAGACCATTGTTGCATAATTAGTTTTGAAGCTGTTGCTACTTGCAGGCAAGCATTTAGAAGTGAATGACTCTTTATTATCATAGCCTAATACTGGTAACCTGAAACCCCAAATTGAAAGTATACTGAAAGAATATTATAAAATGAAGTTATTTTTAATAATGAAAATAGTTAATTATCAACTGTTGTGGAGAACCATGGTTATATCCGGGAATAACAGTCATCTTCCAAAGTGTGGAATGTTTGACCTCGGAGTCTGAAAACAAAAAATGAGTATATGTGGATGCTGGATATAATATTTATTTAGTGGCAGCCAGACACAATTTAACCTTATTTTAGTGAAGTAAGACAATCCTAAATATATTATCCGACATGTCCATGTTTCACGTGCTTCTTAATTCCAGTGGCATGTTTGAACATTCAAACCAGCTAAATCATATGAAAGTTCATTGAATCAGTCACCGTCGTTGACCTTTCAGAGGCTCAAAACACATGTCAAAAGGCTTAGCTTCAGTATTCCCACTACAGTCCATAACAAAAATTCTTTTTCACAACAGATGTTTTGTATACTCAATTTTTTCTCTTAATTTTATCTATAAAAAATAATAATTAGTTTAATATATCAGTATAATAATTTTTTTTCTAATTTTATTGTTGAAGGATTATGGTTATCAATTTAATAATTTCTTTTATCAGTTTAATCATTTATCTTTTCTTTAAAACTATCAATTACAACATTATTAAATAACTTGTTTCAAGCTCGACTTCTTTATCTTTCTAACTTTTCTACTATATGAAGACATAACTCTCATTTTCACTAATTTTTTATTCTCTTTTTTACATATACACACTCTCTTATTCTCATTTTTTTTTCTATTTCTCTTTCAATATTTTGATTAATCCCTCTGCAAAAATATTTTTTTTATTAAATTTAATTTTTTTTCTAATTTTTTTCCAATTTTGTTTTAATAAATGTATTATATTTTTGTACATATGTTTAGAATATTATAGTATAAATATTTAAAAATTGTGGATACACTTTATGATAACGTGTGTCCGGTAGTAATTTAATAGTAGTTTTATAATTTTTGTCTGGCTTTCATTTACTTTTATAATTCACTTTCATTTGTTACAAAATATATTTTATGTTTTTGTTTTAAGTTTATGGTGTCTTTAAGTTTTCCTGAACCCTATGGTGGTAAATGCACTTACGTTTAAAATTTTCATAAATGTAGAAGTTAAAAGGTATTTTATATACCCCCTTATCTTTTAATTAATTGAGTCGTTAAAGACTATAAAAAAAAAGTCGAGTTTAAGTTATAAAGCATATAATATTTTAGAATAAAATATTGGTTTAATTACCTTTTTCGTCCTTATATTTATAGCCAATAGTCAATTTGGTACAGTGGTTTTTAAAAAATTCAATTTGGTCCCTAAGTTTTTTAAAATGTATTCAAAATGGTCCTTTCTGTTAAATATCACCAAACGGCGTTAAGTGGTGTTTATGTGGCAGACACGTGTAAGTTACGTGGATTGTGCTTACATTACTTTGGTGAATATTGAATTAGGGTTTAGGTTATTCAAATTGGGGATTTTGAATTTCTGATTTAGGGTTTCTGATATGAGGATTGCTCCTCTGGTTGGATTCTATGGTGCGCTTCCCTGCTTTGATTCCATTCGGAGGTGTGCTCCCCTCATTCGATTCTGTGATCCCCTACATCATAAACAACTCTGTATATGTTCTCTAAAAGTAATAAAAAACAGAACCACTCTGAAATTAAGTCAAAAATTACTAACCTTATAAAGGAGCAACCACAAAACGACACCACGGTCTGGATTGCAATCGCTGCCCCTTCACCACCTCTGGACCGCACCACATAATCGCTCCTCCAAATCGACCATGGGAACGCAACTCACCATCGTAACTCACGATCACACCACAGAATCGAATGAGGGGAGCACACCTCCGAATGGTGTCTGCCACATAAGCACCATCCACGTAACTTACACGTGTCTGCCACATAAGCACCACTTAACGCCGTTTGGTGATATTTAACAGAAAGGACCATTTTGAATACATTTTAAAAAAATTAAGGACCAAATTGAATTTTTTAAAAACCACTGTACCAAATTCACTATAAATATAGGGACGAAAAAGGTAATTAAACCTAAAATATTTGTCGTTTGGTTTGTGGCATTTTAAATGAGAAAGTTCAGGTCACTCCACTCCTTTGGTCTATATTAAGGATTTATTTTTTATATTTAAAAAGTTTTATATTGCATAGTTAGAAGTAGAGATTAATAATAATTTATATTTAAATTCCTTTTTGTCCCACCAAAATATTTTTTTAAGATATAATCGGATTAAAGTTGCTATGGTCCTCACAAATAAAAAAAAAATATTGAAAAAATATTATTATAAAAGTATAATGTTTGTATGGACAAAGTGGACCTAAATAGTATTTGAGATCAGAGCTATAACAATTTGCGGTGTCAGTCGCTTGGTCGCTCCCTTGTTCTTCAATACTCCACTTCAGACTTCAGGACTCCTTTTCCTTAATTCCTTAACATTCGGTTAGGATTGACCTGCAAAAGGTACTCTGACGATCAAGTAAGTACTCTGCGTGAGGAGTATATAGTGAGAACTAATCAAAAGCGTGACTTACTCCATTGTAGAAGGTTTATTTATAACATGGGTCAAATTTAGCTTGTATCAGTGTTAGCTGATTTCTAGGTCAGTTACCCTGATTTCTCGAGACATTATCCAAGTTTGATGGGATGTGATCCTAATTCTTAGGGAGTTTCCACAACTACCTTAACTATTGTTTATTACAATTATGCTTTAAATATATTTTTGACCGGTTGGTCGGTCACCGAAATCGAGTGACGTGATTCGTTCAACACCCGACCAATACCAATACGTATAATATATAATTCGTAATTAAATGGTTGATTCATACTATGTAGTATTTTCCTTTTAATTCCTTCACTTTTTTAATTATGGATAAGATAGGAAAAATAACTCATTTTCCTTATTCCAAAAAAATATTAAAAAAAATCTTATTTTCCTTTGTATTAGTTTTTATTTAAAACTTACTCTTCGATTACAATATCAGAACAATTTTCTAGCTTATGTTAGTCATGTCATTATTTATTAGGAAATCCAAGTTTAAAAAAAGTTGAATAGGAGAATTATTAGGGATTGCAATGCGGGTTGTTCCGTCCCGTGTTTAGTCCATAAAGTATGGGTCTGATTAATATATTCCGTATAAGAAATGTGGGCTAATTTCACTAATTCATCCCTTATAAGAGGTAGTCTGTGGGCTTGCGATCCATTCCATAAGGAAAATATTTTTAAAAAAATTAATTTTTCATTAATTATAAAATAACATATTTTTGCTGCTGAAAAATTAAAATTTTATCCTTGTTTTAATTTATTAATTAAGATAAAAAAAATATGAATTCAAGTATGAGGGTGATTATAAGGTTTGATTACAAATAATTAAGTTTTGTTTTGTATCTATTTTCCCTTTTTATATATATATATATATATATATATATATATATATATATATATATATATATATATATATATATATATATATATATATATATATATATATATATATATATATATATATATATCAGAATACCTATCAAATCAAAGTTTTGTTATAAAAATATTTTAATGAAAATAACTAATTTGTTAACAAGTATCTTATTGAAATCTTTTCTTTATATTATTTTTTTATTAATAAATTTTAAATATAAAATTTTACTTAAAATTAAGTTCACCGTCACTCTATATTAACTCTTTTAGATTATTATAACAAAACATTCATTTTTTTTACATTAAATTTAATTTTTTAATGATAAAATAAAGATCACTCTACAATAATAGATGAGTAGGATATGATTTTTTTTTTAATAAAAAATAAAATAATTATTTTTTTATTTATGCGGATCAACACGTCCTGTCCCACCCGACGGTTGACTCGCGCGAGTTGTGAATTATCCGCAAGTTAGGAGACTAAACTAGTGAGCCCACCCCACATTTTTTATAGTGGGCTGTGAACTGACCCGCATGATTCACCCCAGATTGTTATCCCTAAGGAGAATAAACCCACATGAACAAATTTTTGGAAGACTAATTTTTTTAAAAAAAAAGCATAACTGAAAAAATAGAGTAACTATCCCTGAATTTTAAGGAAACTTTACAATTTCTAGTATATTAATTTTTATACGTTCCAACAAAATTATTTCTTAGTATAATATATCATGCTATTTTTATAGATTCACAGTGTGAAAATTAATAGTTCAATTTCTCTAGATGAAAACTATACCAATGTGGAGAAATGAAATGCTTTGCCATGACCCATTTCGATGTTGTGATTATGTAAATGTTTGGTAAACTTTAACTTTTAGAGAAGTTTCTTAATTTTTAAATAAAACATCTTTCAAAGCTATTTTAAATATAAAATAAAAAAGACAATCTAAATTTATGAGCTTTCAGAATCCAAGTTTCAGAAAAGTGTTAGATGGAGGAAAAGAGGAAGCTTCGGTCCCTTAATAAAATTGATGAGCGTCCTTATTGGATAAGAATTGTTGTCCTAATTGCATCAACCCATCTGCTAATAATGCTTTCTTCACTCAAAAGATCAAATTAAAGGTACAGTGTTTCTTAAGTTTGGGTAACTATAATTAACACTTTCCATTTCAAACTTTCAATTCTAAGCCCCATATCCGTCCTCTTACGCTATTAGATTAGATACTTTAACTAACTATTAATTACTTTTCAAATATATCTACCACAATTATAATATATGAATCAGGTTTTGTTATCAGTACAGCATTGTTAAATGTTCTAACAAATTTGCACTCTACAACTATTTTAGGTCGTAATTTACAATTATTTAGGTACTAATTAATTTCATTCCATGATAAAAATGTTATTTTGAAAACTTTAAAAAAATAGAAAAAAATATTACTTTCACTGATTATTGAAAGACATTAATTATTAATAAAAAATATTTTTCAATTTTAATATAAGATTGTGAACGTATCTAACACTCTTAATACTATTAATATTTTTCACTTTCTCAAGCATTAGGTATAAAGTATCAACTTTCAATATATATATATTAATCATTTGAATTAAAAGTATCATAGAGAAAAGTGATACAACCACTTGCGATTCTGAAGCTCCTCAAGCTTTTATACTCATCAACCAAGTCCCCAACTTCAACCCCACATACTTATTTCTGCATTACTTATGAAAGAATGAAGAAGGAAGCCAAATTAAAAACCATGATGTGTACATGCATCTTCTTCCCACGTGTGAATTCAATGCCTGCACATGGCCTAGACACATGTGTGGCCTATCAGCATCAGCTTCCATGGTGATGAAGGAGTACTTGTGTAACCACAAACAAGCTCCATAGACACCACCAATGAAAACAATGCAATATCAATATCAACACATGAAAAAGTGAGAAGAATAAATCATCATTGTTAAATCAAATCATAAAAGGTTGCGATTAAATCTCAAATCATGTAACTTTCTTAAGCAAGTATGAAGTCTATTGGATACAAAGTGGAAAGTGTTTGAGAGTAACTTGCAGAAACAGTTTTGATTGAATCCATATGATTGTATATGGTCTGGATTTACTCTTGGCCACGATCACTTGCTCTTTTGAACCACGAGGGGGCTCCGGCGAGAGGGAGAAGGTTCAGACGCAGCCGGAGTGGTACTAACCTTGCGAGGAAAGGCTTCTTCGCAGATGGCGTTGAAGGCTTTGACGATGACGTGGTGGTTACATGGTGCATTCAGGTGAAGAAAGCATTGCAGAAGATCTTGAAGATCGTCCTCTGACTCGATCTCTTTCTCAAAGATCATTTGGAGCATGGAGTGTCTGAAATCATGATATGGGTTGGAAGAGTCCTTCTCAACGGCCACACTATCCACAAGAGGGCTTCGTTTGAGTACAACGTTGTTGGTATTGTTGGGATCATGAAAAGTCTCGGATTCGGATACTGTGGTAGAGGTGAACTCTTCTTCATCTAGGGGTTCCATTGAAGTGGTGGAAGAGGCCATGCTGCTAAGGTTGTTTGGGTTTTGGTGAGAGTGGGAGGTTTTGGGTTTTGGGGTTGGGTCATGCACTTCAGAGGCTTTTGTTTTGCTGCAACCACAGCTTCCGTTTGCTGTGAACACGGTTCTAAGAAGACTTTTCTTGGTGGAAGACATGAACATGGAAAGTTAGTTAAGATAAAGAAAGAGGGGTAAAATATATAGAGGGAGAAAAGAGAAGAGAGGAGTATGTTTTTGCTTTGTTTGAGGTATGAGTATGAGAATGGACAAAAGTGGAGAAGGTAAATGGGGGTGTTGGTAGGATTGCTTTTCAAACTAAGGTTGTGGTGAGAGTTAGCAGATTGAGGTACAAAGCAGATAAAGTGGTGAATTAAAGTAGTGTCCTTGCAGAGGAAGGTGGGATTGGAAGTGTGAGTCTCTTTCGGAAATGTTTGGTGAAAAAATGGGGTGGAGTTTAAGGAGTTTAAAGAGAGGATTTATCAAGGTATTTAACTTGACGTAGGAGTGTAGGAGATTAATCATTTGATGAATCTTTGAGGCACAAAATTGTTAAATATATGAGAAATAATTCAACGACAACTCTAAATTTGAAATGGTAATGGTGCCGTCCTTACGTTCTTCAATTTACAATAAACTTCTTGCGTCATAAAAATAGGAAAATTACCTTATACTGAAAAGGAACATTGTTTTCTTAATAAAGTTGCCTTCTAAGGAAACAAACATGCTTCTTCCAAAATATGTTTTGCCGCTCAAGTTTTGTCTTTATATCTTGTCTCATATTGTGGAGCATAAAAATAAGCTAATTAATAGTTAAAATAGTTAATAAGTTACTAATAACTAACTCATAGTCCTTCCTCAAGGTGGCCACATATATACAAAGCTTAAGTTTATTGACATGGCGGTCATATACAAAGTGTAAGTCTATCCTTAAGGCGATCACATATATATAAAACGTAAGCTCGTCTACATGGTGGTCGCACACATACAAATCGTAAGTCCGTCTACATGGCGGCTGCACACATACAAAAGAGTAAGTCCGCCTACATGGTGGTCGTACACATACAAAAGCGTAAGTCCGTCTACATGGCGGTCGCACACATACAAAAGTATAAGTCCGTTTACATGGCGACCACATACAAAGCATAAGTCCATCTACATGGTGGTCGCAAAGTGTAAAACCGCCTATGTGGCGGCCATAATAGTCACATGAGACTTTAGTATTAAGACTGATCCTTTTGCATGGACATAAAAGTATTTGATTACGACGTAATATTTTCCAGAAGTTTGATAACGATATTAAGATTTTTAGTCACTAGTAACCACAAGTGAAGAACGGTTGTTAAGAATATGAGTATGAATCAATTTCTTTTATTAACTATTGGATTCAAGTCTTGATAAAAATAGCTTAGAGTCAATATGAATTAGGAAACTCAATTGGTTGAACATTAAGAAGAATTATTCAAAAGATTTGCATAATTTATTTTTGTTACATAAACTTCTTCACCTATTTGGCTTGAGGCTGGGGTTGTAAATCGTCCTGGATGTGGGGCAGCTACATGTCCATGGTAGTAATGACACATCGTTGTTTAAGCCTTTGCACTCCTCGGCTCAAAGTTGAAGGGTTGTGAATCATTCCATATGTGGGGCGACTATGCACATGATTGGGGGACGGTCATTGGGAGAACGTCTCGATTAGGTTGTGGTCTTGAGGATAGAAATTTTATAATGATTAGTTACAATTACTTTGATATCAAAAGAAAATTATATATCATTAGTAATTCAATAAGACACTTTAAGAAATACAAAATATAATTCTAGATAATAAAAATAACATACCCAAACTACAAGAGACACACGACTAAAGATAAAAAGACTAAAGATAAAAGACAAAAATTTCTATAAAAAATGAACAAGAGAGAGATAATCTAGAAATTACTGTTAGAAGTCCCACATCGACTAGAGATTAGAGTATTTTATTATATATAAGTGAGTGCAAACCTCAATCCGTAAACCGGTTTTATAGGGTTGAGTTAGGCTTAAAATCTACTTCGTAATAATTATTCACCTAACTTCTTAAAATTCTCATAGCTTATATATGAGTAACCTAGAGTCCCAATATTCTCAAACTAGATAACTTGTAAATATTATTACATTGAATAAACTATATTTTAAACTTTATCTTATAATAAAATAATAATTTATTATAAAATAATTATCTGATAGAATGAAGTGGAGATAGATATAGCTTGTTGTAACATGGGATAACATTATAAAAGGTCTTTTTTTATTGTGACATCATTTATTCAACTACATGCCCCTTGCTGCTGTATTATTCTGTGCCAGCTATACGTCAGCTACTACAGCATACTCAAATAACCCATTGTTCCTAGGATAAAAAAATATCAATTTACTTCCTGTATAACAATTTTAAATTAACTTCTAAATCATAGTTAAATATAAAAAAAATCCAAATAGTTTTATTTTAAAGTTATAAACTAAACTTTAATGATAGGAAGACCTATTTAAAATTAAAGGTGAATATAAAAGATTGAAGTTATTTTGTCGATTCTTTTCAATTTTTTTGGTGCACATAAAAGAGAATGAAAGCAACCAAATAGGATTCTCACTACCAATTCAGAGGACCTGAGCACTTGAGTAGATTCACTGTTAAGAATTTAAGTTTGCATTAAATAAAAAGATAAATGAGCAATATATAAGAAAAAGATATATAAATTTACTATCTTAATATTTTAAATTAAAGATAGTGTTATAATTTTGTATATAAATTTTTCATAACTTATTCATGTAGAATTTTTTTTATGTAAGTTTTCAAGAAGAAGTAGGAATAGGTGTTGTACAACCAAAATAATTTAGGAATCATTATTGAAGATGTGTCGAAAATCGATAAGATATGATATTATTAACTCCTAAATAAATACGATGTTAACTCTTAATCAAAATCAAACATGTAAAACCGTTTATACTGTTATATTAATACGAAGTTAAACTTTCATCTGTACTTATCTAGATTCATTCGTACAGAAATTCAGTATACCTATAAATAAATTAACATTGAACAGGTAAGTCATATATTTAATAGTGTTTATTACTTAAATTCATTAAACTAATTTTAGCTTTGAATTACTTTTTATAGGTTTATCCCCTTCTTTTTTTATACCAAAACGACCCTTTAAAGAAGAACATCCCAAAATAATTCATTTTAAATTATTGACATTTAGGAATTAAATTGAAATAGTTTATAACCCCTACATTTCAATAAACTATAAAAATTCTCTAAAAACAGTTTCTATTTTTCACGTTTATTTATTGTTTCAAATAATTATTTTTATGTTATCACTAACATGTAATTTGATATTTGTATTTACATTTAATAATATCATAAATTAAATTCTATTTTTAATGATCTTCAAACTAAATATATATATATATATATATATATATTAGTAATGAATTTAGTTTTAGTTGTAGTCTTAGAAAAAAAATGAGTAAAACATTGTGAATAAATAATAAACAAGATATATAGTATAACCATATATTAGGAGTGGCAATTGCATTTAATTAGCCTATTAAAAATAAGTTAAAGGAGGATTAACTCATATAAAATTTGTGGGCTATTATGTCTAGTCAACGTATATGAGAAAAAAATTGAGAAAATTATTATCCTAAATTTGAGTTTCTCATAAAATTAAAGATTTATTAAAAATAAAAATTATAAAATTATTTATTTATTATTTTATTATTTAGTGTAACATACTATAAAAACATTGAAGTACAATAAAAAATATAATTTAAATTTGTAAAAATATGTATCAGTAATTAAATAATAAATAAAAATGTCTAGTCAAATTATAAATAATTGTCCACAATAATAAAATATTAAAAGAAAAAAAAAACTTGTGTAGATAGCAGGGTTAAATCCTAAACCTGTGTAGGCTAAAATATTCAACTTGCTCTGTCTCTTTTATCGTGGGTTAGCCAACCCAATATTGCAGTGTGTATAAATATTAAACTTTATTCAAGGATTAAATTATATGTTAATAATCGCTATCTTAAACGATAAATAAATATAAAAAAAAAATACTTTTAGACCTTTTTTAAACAAATTCATTTAAGAATCAACTTAAAATTAGAGTACACTTTCAAAGCCAAATTCAGAATTTTTACTTTTCCATTACTAAAAAAAGTTGAGTTTGATATTAAATTTCCAAGATGATTATTTGTTGGTCAACATAATGGTAAGTTTACATGTGGCCCTTCTTCCATCGTTTGCTCTCTTTTTTTTGTGGAGAAATAATAGGTGTTGCCGTCTTATCCATAATTAGCTTTGAGTTTTGACATTAAAGTTTCACTAACTTCTCCTTACTTGTTTATTAGATGCATGAACATCTAGTTCATTGACTATGCCATTAGGGCTAAATCATTCCAAATTTCATAACATATGATGTGCATAACATCATTCCATAACACCTATATATGATGTGCATGCATATTGAAGATTTACCACACTAAAATCTCTAAATTGAATTGGTGGGTCAATAAATTAATCAATTTGGTCATGCAAAGAGCTTATTGTGCTTGTTGGAAGATCAACTTTCTAAACCATATGATGTAGCATTTGTTCATGGAACTTAGACAGCAAAGCTCAATCTCAATTATGCCACCAACTTTATCTTTAATGTTAAGCTTTTAGATTTAATCCCTTGGACCTAGTCTAGCAATTTCAGAACAATATATATAGAGAGATTTTAAACAATTTTTCAATGGGACATTTTTATTAATTAATTATCTCATTTTAAAAAATAAAAAAATTATAATTTGAAAAAAAAAAATTGATTCGGTAGATGGTATTGATAGAATCAATCATCGCATTTGAAATACTGTCTGTTTTCAAGTTTAGAATCCAGTCATAATTTTATCTTTAAAAGATACTTCAAATTATTAAAGATAAATTTTTGGTTTCAACTCCTAAATGATATGTGATTATATTCGATGTATCGGAACAAAATTATTTAAAACAACCTCTCCACTATTTGTATTTACCACGAATTAAAAAATTTGAGATTTTTTTTAACGCTTTAAAAATTATTGATAAATGTAAGTGAAAAAAATATGTTTTAGTTTTAAGTTATTATTTATTTTAACCTAATAGATAATTTAGAAATAACACTTTGTTAAAAATTAGCAATTTCAATATAATTTTTGGGACCCACTCATTGTCTTTGCCTTCTTATCATGAAAGTCGTTAGACATAATCATAGAACAATACTAATGACATTAACATTAGTAAGATAGGTTCTCACTAGATTTCTATATTTTCCAAAATATATAAATATTGCTACAAAATTTCCCCATTCTATAACTTTGATATTTGATATTTCCTTTCTTGTAGAAATCCTTGCAAAATCATCTATGACTTGTAAATTTCAGGATAGATGAGTATTACCACAAACCAACCCAAAAATCTTATTTAATCTTTAAAATCACAAAGACATCGAATTTTTTTTAATGACTATATTATTAATATAAAATATTTATTAATTTTGTCAACCTAATTTTATTAAAAATCTTAATTGATTATTATTTTAAAAAAATATTTTATTATTTTTTTCCTATCCGCAACATTGGAAAACTAAATAAAAGATCATTTATATAAAAAAAAACTAATGTTTAGTTATAATAAGATCGAAAATAACCATTTTATTATATTAAATATCAACCTAACGATGTTCCTAATTTCAAAATATTAAGGCAGTGCATTGGTATATCCTAACCATAAAACGATGGCAAAAATTATTATTATAGTCATTTAACTTTTTTCTATTTGGTCTTCTAACTTTTTTTTCTCTTTAATTTTGACTTTCTATCTTTTTGCTTAAGTTTCAATTTAGTCTAGTTTATCAATTATGACATTTTTCATAGTGTTAAAAATGTTAATTATGATTGTTTCTTTACCATCATAATTTTAATGAATCAGCCTAAATTAAAATCAAAGAAAGATTACTACAAAAAAGTTACACGACCAAACCTAAAAATGCTAAATTTTCTCATAATTGTGTATCTTAAACCCTAAAGTATATTTTGAAAACAAAAGTATAAAAAGAAAAGATAATAGAGTTGTGTGAACTTTTTACACTATTATATTAATTTCACATGGCTTAAGCTAACTCTTTGGAGGAATTAAGATGTGATGGTCAATTTGTACTTGTACTTACCTCACCCATGTGCTACTGCATCTCTTTGCCTAATTTTTTTTTTAATTTTATGTGTACTGTTATGGATATAATACATAAATGCAATAACTACGTGTTGTCATTCTAACTAAAAAAGATGTTAATAAAACCTAAATCCTTACATGTATTTTTTTTTTAAATTCTATCATTTTACACCAAAATAAAATCCAAGTTGGTGTACATACATACATAAAAGTCTACATGCTAGGAGTTAATCAAATCTTTTCAATTGGTGTTAGGTTGAGTAAGAAGAAGTCTAGAAGATCGAATATGAAAAAAAAAATCACTCTCGATGTTTTAAGATTTTGGATTGAAAATAGTGATAAATATTTAGATTTTAGATAAGTTTTTAACGAAGATATTTCATGTAGGTGTGTACTAGTAGCATTATGTAAAAATGAATATTTTAGGAAAAACACGTAATTAATGTTGGGTATGAAGCCAAGACCAATTGGATTAGGCTGATTAGACATCATGTTTACTGAGTGAGCTTAATCATTATATCTTTTCTATAATCTCTATTTAAAGATATCATTGTACTTGTAATTGGTGTGCAATAAAATAGAATGAAAACCTAATAGTTGCCCGTGTGGATGTAGATTGCAGTTGACGATCGAATCACGTTAAATCTTGATTCGTGATTATGTGTGTTGCTTGCGCTTGTTTTTTTCCATCAATTAAAATCAATCAAATAGTTTAGTGGAATAGTATTAACAATAAAAAAAAAAATTTAAAAAATGTTAAATACAGATTTGATAATAATGTTTACGTCTTTAATTATAAAAAGGTATAGCTACACAACTCATATAATAAAGAATGCAATAGTCTAAGTCATGGTAGTACTCCTATAAAGAGGCTATGTTCGGCAAAATTTAAATAACTACGAAGTCATTAACTTGTAATGGATTGTTTGATTTGAAAAAAATGTTTTCTTTTTTTTTATATAAATTTTAGTCAAAAAAATAAAATGATAATAATTTATTTTCACTATGTTTTTTTATAGTTTTTTAAAATAAAAATTGAAATTTGAAACAAAAAAGTATTTTCTGAAAATATTCTCAAAATCGTTAAAATCAAAAGTTCTCATACTATTTTTATGCTTATATTTTGTTTACATTATTAATCAATAAAATCCATCTCAATATTATTCTTAAAATAGTTTTTATAATAGGATTAGACTAATTTAAATTTTAAAAATTGGGTAAGGGATTTCCTTGAAAGGTTTTCTATGCTAAGTTTGGTTGGATAATGTAGAAATCATCAAACAGAAACCAATTTTTAGAAACCAAAATAATTAGTTACAATAGTAACTAAATTAGAAACCATTTTAGAAACTTAAAAAAAATGGTTTCTAAATTAGTTTCTATTATTGTTAAATAGTTTTTAAATTGATATCTAATTAACAACCAATGTTTAACTATCAATTATTTAGATTTTAAATTTGGTAGCAAAAATCTAATTAGATATCAATTTAGAAACCATTTAACAATAATAAAAACTAATTTAGAAACCAAAAATTTATTTAGTTCCTAATAGCTTGATAAAAAAAAATATCTTCAAAATTGCAATATTTAAAATATATTTCTCAATCCAAAAATGTATTCTACCTTACGTAACCCAAAAATATATAATTCAAAATACAATTTTAGATTTTAATTGTATAAATCCAAAAATAGAGTGTATAGTCCAAAAAATTAAAATATATTTTTAGATCTAAAAATATAGTTTGAATTTTGAAATATATAACATATTACTTAATTCTATAATCTAAAAAACTAAAATATGTACATATTAAACTTTTTCAACACCTAGATAAATATTCAAGAAGAAACATGAGGTGTAAAAAGCAATTGTACATTTCTCTTCATGCGGGGTGTAAATTACAATTAAAGTCCATAAAATTAATTTAAAAAAGAAAAAGAAAATACACGTTAACAAAACCCATTTATAAATATTAAAAGAAAAACCAATGAAAAAAAGAAGGTGCACAAATTGAGGAAGACGATGAGGAGGGTGAAAAACTTGTGCTTGTATTGCCTGCTACGTGTCCTTCTCTTGGGCTTATTTTTGGAAGCCCATTGCAATGAACACAGAAGAATTATGCCACTGAGTTCAACAAACTGATATTTTGTCTCATCGTTATCATTTACTATCTTTTCTCCTTTCTGGTTCAAGTGAGCTCACATAACATCAAACTTTCTGTCTCATTTTTTTTTCCTGCTTTCAATTTTGATCATCAAACAGCAAAATTGTTTGAGCATTAGGTAAGTTTGTGAGGAGCCAATGATGACCACATCACTGCTACTCCCATCACCCTCTTGTGCTTCTTCTATACTCAGTAGAGGGACTAATCGAATTTCCACTCCTGCTTCATTTCACACACTTAAGTCTCATGTAAAGGGCTTCAGAGTGCGAGCTCTTAGAGAGAAAACAGAGGAAATTGAAAACCCTTCACAGGCATCTTCACCTGAGGAAGTTGCACAGAAGTATGGCCTTGAAGCAGGACTTTGGAAGGTGCCCTTTTCTTTTTCTCGTCTATTTTGGCTTATCTAGGAGTTTAAGGTTGCTAATAGATTCCAGTTTCGTGAATCGTAGGTTTCTTGTTTTTGGGTGGTTTCTTGTTTGTGTGTAATTGTTGATAAGCTGCTTCTTTTTCTTGGCTTCAGTGCTAAGTATGTATTGGTTCCCACTCAATTGAATGTGTGGCAGAAAAGAAGCACAATTTGGATTGAACTTAGAGAAAGTCAAAAGTATAATCGAAGGATATGCCATGATATGATTTTGTTGCTGACATTTTGCGACAAAGGAAACAGAAACCTTGAAAAGAAATAGTTTCAAAACAGTGAGGCAAAAAGGACTAGTTTTGCTTGTCTAAATTGAATTCGGGTTGCTTCCTTGATTGCCTTAACTACAAAAGATGTGTCAGTTGATCAAATTTTTAACTATTTAGTCATAGCCTGTGAAGCTTCTGTGTTTATCCCTGAATTGTAGACTTTCTTTCCATTCTTCCTTTGGCCTCGTTTTAATTTTCTCCACTTTTTGGGGAGCAAATAATGGGTTGTGGGTGAATTTTTTACTTTAAAGAATGTTAAGTAATGAACCAATATTCAGTACCTTTTTGTACTCTTATCTAAAATGAAAAAAAAAAATGGTCTCTTGCAGATTTTCACGTCAAAAGAGGAAGGAAAGGATAATTCTGATCAACAGAACTCAAAGGCTGATCAAGCCAAGGATTTGCTAACAAAATATGGAGGAGCATACCTGGCCACCTCAATTACACTGTCATTGATATCTTTCGCACTTTGTTATGCACTAATTAGTGCTGGAGTTGATGTCCAAGCTGTGCTGCAGAAGGTGCAACACTAAAACAAAACCTAATGTAGATTGCAGTTTAATTCAAAACAAAATAATTGCTTCGGATTAATAAATTTCGTGTTTATCTTCAGATTGGAATCTCAGCTGATGAGAATGGCGAAAAAGTTGGTACCTTTGCTTTGGCATATGCTGCACATAAAGCTGCATCTCCAATTAGGTTTCCACCCACAGTGGCTCTTACCCCGATTGTGGCCGGTTGGATTGGAAAGAAAGTGGAGAAAGATAAGTAGGTTGTAGTGATACCTTCAAAATGCCAAACAATGTGCCCCTGAACATGCTTCTCTTTATAGTATCTCCATTTTTATAGCCAGATGAACATTAGTTTCCACACTTATGGGCATGTACATTCTTATTATTTCTTAACTATAATGAAAATTATGTTTAATGATATAAGTTCTGTATGGCACTAACGTCATAATTCGCTTGCATGAATGCATCCACCATTTTAGTAGAATCGCTATAATATAGCCCACTAATAAGATTTTGGTTATAGTCAATCAATCATTGGATAATCGAGGGAGGAACAGTAGTTACAAAGAAACGGAATGATCCTAAAATCCCAGATGAAATTTGTCGTTTCACCATCAGTGTGCTGAATTGCAGGCATAGCAAATATTGAAATGGACGAATGGTTAAAGCTGATAAAGCCTAGAAGCTTAACTCTTCTAATTTGCATTCCTAAGTTTTTTTATTGCTTGCAAAACATAAGGCATTGAACTAAGTACTAGAAAGCCAAGATTTAAAATAATATACAAAGATGGTTTCAGCAAAGTATCAAGATCTTTTTTCTTGAACTAAGGTCCCATGGGTTATGTAATATTTACTATACAATGAGCCAATTGATAGGTCACTCAGTTCCTCGGACTAAGCTTCTTGGAGAAACATGAGAAAACATCTTCATGGAACCTTCAATCCAACCACCAGGGCAATGTAGAGAGGATACAAAAGGATGATGGATGGATGTCATAGGTTCTCAGCAGGAAAATGACACCACGTTCACTTTTATATTCACAATGCATCCTTTGGAAGCTTCAACCTCCAGTAGGTTTAGATGCAGAAGACAACACTTCACCTACATTTGAAGGATGACTTGGGGTCGAAGTGTTCTCGCGAGTGATGCAGTAATCTTCTTGAAGCGGATCCAGTTCATTCCATTCAACTCCAGCTGTAAATGTAACAAGGAAGATTTAGAATATCACCAAGCCCGGATTCCTAATTTTTTGTGAAACTCCTAAACCCCTCCCCCTCCAGGTGTGTGTGGGTGCATGACGTATCTAAAGAATCAAATGGAGGCTAAGAAGTTTAGGGGGATACGTTCTGTTCTCCACATGTCAGTTATGCTAACATCAGCATCTGATAAAAGCCAGTAATCAGCTTCACTCTGCACAGAGAAATTTATTTCAAATAAGCTCCAACACTTGCGCTTTCATTTCTTCTATCAGAAACGATATTGACTCCGTGCTTACAAGTTACAACAAGGAAACATTACAAAAATTCATACAAAATGTGCAAATAGATGTGTGCACAATATTTGAAAGATAATCCCCCACAGCTTTGAGACCGTGTTGCCATAGATGTATTCTCGCATTAGAATCGTAATATGTAAAACAAATGTCTCACAGAATGAGGTGATACTCACAGCAACATCTGAAGGAACAATCTTCATGATCCCACTCACGAAATCCTGAGAGGTAGTAAACTCTGAACTAGGCCCGTGAAAATCTGGTCCCTGAACATCTATTCCTTTCCCTCTATCCTCCGGGACCACTGTTGATTGATGTTTGTTAACATCTGGACTAGATGGAAGTTTGGGTGCAACATCAACACCATTAATATCTTCAAACTTCTCTTCAAATTGACTAAAATGACAGAGAGAAAGAAGGGGAGGTCAGGAATCTAACTGTATTACATGTTGCATGAGAAGCATTATTGCCTCATATCAGGCACTGTCATCTGACCAGGCCATTGCAATAAACCCTTGAGGTAACTAGTTTTAGAATCATAAAAAAATACCTAACAAGGTAAACATCTATGGGGCCCATTGTGCTTCTGAGGACTATCCTGTATCTCCGCTGTGGATAATCAACAGCCTAAAAGAAAAAGGGGGATTTACGTTGAGAAAAATGCAATTGATATTTATTATTTAACTTCTACTAACTCTTCAAGCCCTCTCAAATTACCTCGTCAGGATCAGGGACCTCCAAAGTGGTGCCATGAGGAGCTTTAATTGCTATCAAGGTCTCATTCTGGCAGTAAAGACTAAGAGTTCAGTAAACATCCAAAACAAAAATTTATATTGTGACGCAAAGAACATAGATGAAGAAATTTACCTGGAAGCAGGGCAAATTTTTTATATCTTCCTCAGTAACAAAAAGCATCCTATGAATGTGGAAATAGATTAAAGAAACACATCAAATATAGTTATGCAAACAAAATGGCGGCCAAATAACACAAAGACGATAAAGGCAAAATGAATATTACCTCTCATTATTTTCATCTTCACTGAGCTCCCGCAGTCTTTCTTGCATCTCCCTGCAATAATTAATTAGATAACATAACTAGTCAAGGCATGGTTCCCAAACAGTATAGATGAATAAGCCAATGAAGATGAATATGCCAAGGCATGGTCCCCAAACCTTATTTGTTCATCTAACCGGCGTTCATCCATTGTTAAATTTTCAACTTCTGCCTGAAGATGAGAAACAGAAAGAAATCAAATGCGAACGGAATTTCAGGAATCAATATTATCTGTGAAGTATAATATAAGATAAATTATACAAAAATTCAATCCCAATACCATTGCAAAGAAAAATCTGAAATTCAAACGTCTGTAATTTGTCTCAATCAAAATAAATGTTTCACAGGCAATCTCGCATAAATTGATTTGACAACAGCTACCTCCAGTTAGAATATGAAAGTTTCTTGACAGGAAACCATAAATTGAATACATAATAATCAGGCTTTAAATGTTTCAATCCAAAGAAACCATCTCCATGTGAATCCCAAGCAGAAAAATGAATCCTTTCTAACCTGTAAACTAGCAAAATTATCATCAGCCTCTCCCGGTCTTGAAACATCCAGTCCCCTGACCAATAATCATCAAACGGGTCAGTAAAATAGTTTCAAACTTCAATACCTCAGAAAACAATTATGACAAGGACAGATGAATAGAAATTCCTACTTCCATTGAATTCGGTTCTTGAGTTTCTTTTCTATAAGGCCAATCCCTTCAAGAACGTTAGTTATATCATATATCCTCCTCTTTTGCACCTATAGATATAAAAAAAATGAACATCAAATTACCAAACTTTACAGCATGGAATCATTAGAGCATATGAAAATATATTAACCTCTAACGTGTCTGCAGCTTTATTCAGATCAAGGATACCATCCTCAGCTTGTTTGATCAAATTGATGAACTTCTTGGTCAACAGACCTATTTTTTTATGAAAATGATATATGTAGTAAATTAAAAAAAAAAAGTATGGCAACTTTCTTTTGTAAGTAAAACATATTGAATAAATGAAAAATTACACTTTATCTGCCAGTAGTTTCCCCACTTTCAGATAAACCCACCAAACTGTTTTTTGTAACTGAAATCTCCTCAACTTTAGTTTAACTTGAAAACATTAGCTTCAGCTAACTTCAATGGCAATTCAACATTTACTTGTCCTATCCATCTAAGGTATGGGTTGTTGGTTTGATTATAAAAACTGAACCAAACTGTAATCAAAACTAATTAAAGAATCAGTTTATGAACGACACCACTTTTAGAAACCAGCTCTTCAAACTGTAATTAAAACCACTTCTGTCATTTCGTTAACCAGTTCATCAACTAACCGTGGGTGTGATACTTTATGCTGCATCAAAACAATCATGTTGTTGGATCTGCATGGTATTAAATGTAATGTAATATGGAGGATAGCAGTGACAGGGAGGATTACAGAGAAGGTTGTGCCTCTGTTGGTACTTGGTAGTGGCAGAGGAATAAGGCATTTTAGGAGGTTTTGCTAAAGTGACAGAGATTGAAAGTATGGACAACGACAAGGAGTCAGTCAGCTTTTAGATGGGTGGGGTGTGAGAGATAACATTTGCTGTAATTTAGTTTAGTTAAATCTGGTGAACTGAATTCAGTTGGTTAGGCTATTCGATAGAAATTGATTAATCTAAACAGCTTTTTAGATAGAATTGGTTAGGCTATTAGAAAGCTATTTACAATTTGGATCTTCTAGATGGGGTTTAGTTTAAGTTTGCAATTCAGTTTGGTTGAGTGGTTCTTTACCCATCCCTTTGGACCCACTAAAGTGTCTTTTATTTCTAGAGGGTAATGCATAAACTAAACAATTTTAGAGGATAGGTGGTGAAAATATTAAACTAGAATGAAATAATGAGTAAAATAGACAACCAGTGTAAATATTAATTGAAAAAATCATTGTTTTCAACTTAAAATATCTTGTGTGTATAAACTACAAGTTGTTGGGAGGGTTTAATACACAATGAAAGTTGAGGCCACTAAACGAGGAAGGATGAAACTACAAGGGATCAAAGGGAAATATACACCATACAGAATTGAATAACAATAAAACCTTGAAGATCAACAATGAACTACCAAAAGCTATAATACCTAAAGAGCTGTCATAACGACATGGACCAGCAGGAGTGAGATTATTGCCAGAAGGAGAGCCTGTCAAGTTTACAGAAAACAAAATTATCTAAATTTTTTGCATGCAGAAACACAAGTAAAGTATTTGATGGTGTATGTTAGTTGACAGGCAACCAAAATATTATTTACCTGAATTTTCTTCTGAAATCTATTCAAAATAAAAAAACATATAAACCTAGTATACAAAATACAATGTTTGGAAGATGATATTCACCAATATTTGAGCCTGGAGTTTGAGTTCCAAGTCTGTTGCATTTTGTCATCCTAGAGGATTTGCCACCCTTCCCTGTTTTTCCTGATACAGGTGTACGAAAAGGACTATTAGCTGGTTCAGTGGTTCCAGGAGTCATCCTGTCACCAGAATCAGCTTCAAAATCAGCCGCTTCACTCTTTCGCTTCAATTGCTGAAATGTGAAAATACAAACATTGCAATCAATAGAAATGAAAACAAACAGGACAAACTAGAATAGTAAAAATTACATTTTCACAAATAATTCACATACTATAATCATCTGACCATGGACAATCTATATTTGGGTCCAAAACATTGAAAGAAGTAATTGCAAAACAATATTTAATTAGAATGTTCATAAAGGAAAACAAAAGAATAACTCAATACTTGTGGAGATGTCCATCACAAGATTATGCATAATTCATTCTTTAACATGATCACTATCAAATCTATTGCTAGTTCGTAATCATTCAGTTGAAAATCTTTTTTTCCAGAGCCCCAAGGACAAGAGGACTAGGCATGGCACATGCACAAATATGTACAATTGCTTTCATCTGAAAGTATGAAAGGCACCCCAAAGGAATGTGTCCTAGAAAAATCATAATCCTTAACTGAAGAAGATATGGATGAAGTGACTAATATGTGGTCAAATCAAATGCCCAATAACCTATGCAATTGGCAGGCTCCAACTCCAATCTCAGGTTGAGTAAAATGATTCAAATTAGAAATAAGCAGGCCAAAAGTAAAAAAAGTATACATAATTACATATGAAGTCAATGGGGGCTGTCCACAAGTACTTCAAAGCAGCTAATACAACAAATAAATTTCCCCCTCCCACTTCCTCCTTTCCTCCTGAAATTGACCAATTTACAATCACACCATGAACTCAACTTCTGGATAATCAACAAGCACATCCTCTCAAGTTCCTCATTGCTCTAGTCACAAACCCAAAAACTTAATATCACCAAACAGGGTAAACAGAAGGAACAGTTTATCACCTTCTATACTCAACCAATTAATTCATACCCTGTATACAAACAAATCACATACACATTATATTTCCAATTCTCAAACACCTTAACTTGGGAAATCAAAATTCAATCACAACTACCACTTAACAAACCCCAAGTTACAATCTAGCTCCA
The DNA here is from genome assembly GCF_051622355.1 of Phaseolus vulgaris. Classification (NCBI taxonomy): domain Eukaryota; kingdom Viridiplantae; phylum Streptophyta; class Magnoliopsida; order Fabales; family Fabaceae; genus Phaseolus; species Phaseolus vulgaris. The sequence continues at coordinate 10,061,879 of NC_143508.1, forward strand.
GTGTCACCTACAAACTAATTCAGCCACTAACACCAACAAATTAACAACTCAGTAACTAATTAAACCCTTTAATTGAGCAGATCTCTAGTTCTCCACAAATCCTCCTAGCCACAAACACTGAACCACAAATCCCACTCTAACAACTCAACAGCCACCAAAATAATAAAAAAAAACAAAAACATAAAAAACGAAATTAGGGAAGCACTGACGGGAGTCTTGACGACCACGGCTTCGGCGTCGAGGCTGGGGCGGTGGTCAGGAGCGAAACGGTGGTAGTCTCCTGCGGCTGCGAAGGGCGGTTTCATGGAGGAGAAGGGTAGTTGGCGTTTCATGGAGTGCATGATCTGATCGGGCGGATTGGAGGAGGCGGTGGCGGTGGCGGCTGCGGCGGAGGGAGCGCGCGGGGCCGACATCCGCCGCGCGGAAGGGGAATCGGCGGGGTTTGAGAGTGGGAATTGGGGGAATCCGAAGGAATGGGAGGGAAACAGAGATCTGAGCGTTTGTTGGTTTCGGAAAATAAAAAAGCGGGAGAGAGAAAGGGAGAGGAAAACGAGGGAAAGAGAAGAACAAAAAAAAAAGAGAGAGAAGAGAAAGAAGAAGAAGAGAAGGGAGGGAATTTGGTTCGGATATAGATGTGGAGGGAAGCACTTGCTACAATAAATTCCTAAATAAATAAACTATGTATTATTATAATTATTTTTATTTGCTTTCACCGAGAGAGAAAAAACACCATCAATTATTATTGTTATCATTAATACTGTGATTTCTCAACTCATCTTCATCATCATCAACTAATAATATTTTTTAAATAATCATTATAAAATTTAACAAAATCATTGTATAAACCAATTTAAAATAGAATTGAATGATTGAAATGCAACTTTTTGCAAACCTTTTCTTTATTTATAACTGTTTTAAACTTCCAAAGTAATTGATTTTCATTTTTAAAAATGTAATAAAATGTACAATTGAATATAATACTATGCAAGATAAATCAATGCATTATTTTCTTAAATTAAAAATAAAATAAACGCATAAAAAATTTTAAGGAAAAAATAATATATAACTATATTATATCAATAAGTAAGAGAATGTATTCAGGTTGGACAAAATTACCTAGTCTCAAATAAATATTATTTTGTATATATTGTTATACTTTTTATAAGTAATGTTTCTCTTAGAGATTATGTCTATGTATTATTAACGTAAAAATTTGGACAATTAATGAATTAAAAATCAAGTTCAACCATTATATATTAATATTAGTAGTGTAAAATTGTTTTATATGGTATATACCAATAAAAAAATTCCATTTGTACATTTTTAGAACTATTACAATAAAAATTAATATCATCATTAAGTATAATTAAAAATAATCTTTATATTCACTGAATGATCCAGTTTAAAGTAAATTCTATTTTTTCTCTTAATTATCTTTAATTAAAAAGAGCAAGAAATTTGTTATCTCCTTAAGCAGTTTTCAATAATTCTTCAAAACTTTCCCACCTATTAGATTAAATTAATTATTGTTTAATGAGACAAATTAAATATCACCTCCCACTTCTTTCGGATAAAACATTAAGTACATGGAAGCTTGTGTTAGATAGCAAATAATTAAAGGATGATTATGCAACTAACTAAAATTAAATTTGTGGAGTTGACTTTTTAATCAAAGTAAAGAATGATTCAAAAATGTATCTAATACTTATTTTAAATACCAGGAAATTTATGATAATGACACTTTTTTTAATGTTTTGTTTGTTTCACGTAATAACTATAGAAAGAGAAAGAAAAATAAAATTGAAAAGAAGAAAAATAAAAGGTAGAAAGCATCGCATAAAAGAAGATATAACTTTCCTTAAAAAAAACAAAAAAATGTTATAGCATGGTAGTATTATCAATTATGTGTATCATAATTAAGTTTTTATATTTGTAAAACAACTTTATAATGGATTATAAGATTTTTTTTTATTTTTTTCATATATAATAAATGACTAAAATAGTGTTAATATTAATAAATAAATAATAAAAGTTGAAATAAATTAATAAAATAGCAAAAAAACTTCTCATCTTTTTCTTTAACCAAACAATATTTTTTTTTACTCATTTTCTGTATGTTTCATTGATTTTTTTTTTTTATTCCTTTTATCTTTTTCCTATGTCAAACCAACATTAAGCTTACAGGAGTTTTTCAAGGTATTTAATTTATGTTTGGATATTTGTTTTGCTCGACTAATTAAAAAGGAAATTAAGAAAATCAAGTTTTCTTTTAAGTTACATAAACCATTAGCCAGTGTTATTATTTTTCACATGAAATTGGTAATAAATTGCATTTTCTTTTCTAATGCTTTGTTTATATTAGAGGTTGTGGGTGAGTGAAAAGTTGAGGGTGTGAGAGAGTGAAAGTGTGGAGAAAGTCGAGGATATTTGGATTAGGAGATGTTAGAAGGGATATATGAAGAAAGTTTATTAGAAAGTGTGAATGATGTGATAGTTGTAAGAGTATTTTAATATAATTTAAATAGTGTAAATTATAAGATTACAAATTTACCCTTATATATAAATAAATAGAAAAATGAAATATTAATTAGTTTAAAGGACATATAAGTTAATTAAAATAATTAGTATTATATTATTTAATTTCTATTACATTGTTATATTATATATAATAATAAAGTATACTTTTGTCCATGTGTATAAAAAAAATAAAAAATTATTAATTTTGTATATAATTTTGATAATTAAAATAATTGTAAGTTTGAATTATAATTTAAAAAATAATATAAAATTGAAAGGAATTAAAAAATAGAATATAGAAATGAAGTATGATTTCTTCATTTCTAATTTTATTAATTGAAAAAATTTGTATTAGTTAAATTTTTGTTTGTAGATAATTTTAATATTATTAATGATTATTTAATAAATGTTATGTTATATAAATATATAATTGTTATTAATTATGGTTTTGATTACTATTAATAATAACATTAATATAATTTAAGAAAAGATGTCATGAACATTAATTAGTTGCAAAAATATATAAAGTCAATACATTTGATGTAGAGAGAGATAAATACATGTTAATTTGAAATTATGCAAAATTTAAAAACATAATAATGTTAATTAGAAAAAGAAAAGACTAATAACATTCTAACCCTTCTGGTGGAAACCTTCAAACGTGTTTCTAGAAGGCATATCTTATTTTGTTGTCTGATAATGATTGCATCTTTGTCATCGGCAACGTCTTTATTGTACCATTTGAAAAAATTACAACCTAGAACAATGTCACTTGTAATTTGTTTTGAAGAAAAGAATAAAATTCAACAATGAAAAATCGAATTTACATGAAATCGAATTGAATTAAATTTACCTTGTACTTGGGACAACCCCAAAATCGTTTTCCGACATTTTTTTCAGTTGTTGTTGTTCTCAAAACAACAAAGTGTCCACAATCACAAATAGGAGCAACGAACGCACTTGTGCTCCCAACAGCATGGGTAAAAGTACCACGTGATTTTGCACCACAATCAGTGCAACTAGAGGATGATGTCATGTCATGCGCAGACATTGAAGGCTACGTAATGAATATTATTCATTTTCCAATTTAGATAATGAACCCGAAATATTTACTTTAATCATAATAGAATTCAAATCTTAAAGAACTTGCATTTAAAATAATATGAAGCTTAATGTTAAATATCAATTTCTCAATGTTCAAGGTGAAAAATAGAAATAAAATAAATGACAATAACATAATGCAAATAGACAATCAATGGCCTTGATGACGATGAATTTGATTCAGAGTATCCTCCATTTTGTCCATCCTTTGATCATTCTGCTCCATCATTTCATCAAGCTTGTCAAAACGAATGTTAACGTTCCTCATGCTTTCTTTCATGTCTTGCATCCCCGCCCAAATTTGGGTTAACATTTCAGTTTGACTGAGGATTGCGGGTTGAGGTTGAGCACCTTGAAGATGTTGTTCTGGCAATTGATCTTCTTCATCATCTCCTTCGTCCTCCACTTGAGACCTACCAAGATAGTATTTTCCTGCAAAGATATTGGAAAGTTGCGTTAGTATATACCACTATAACCTATTTATTCTTCTGCACACCCAATCCCCTAAAACTAACCTTTTGGAATAACCAAATGATCGTCTCGTACCAAAGCGTCTTTTAATATCCTTGAATTCGAGGTTGTTCCTTCCCAACCGGCCAAAACATATGTGAACTTTATGTCAAAGTCACACGCTGCAAATATGTTTTAAGTTGGTCAATCTTTTCTCCCTCGAAAACGAGGTGCATCACCACGTGAAACCTTAACACGTACATGAGTCCCATCTATTGCCCCTAAACAATGCTAATGTAAACCAAATTTGATAAGTTTTATTAAACACAAAATAAATATAAGATTATACGTGATTTAAAATAATATTATCATAAGCAAACCTTAAAGTAGGGGTAAAATCGATTGTTGTTAAGGATGTGCGGTTCTACAACCGTTCCATTTGGTTGAATTAAGAATTCCCCCTCCAACCTTAATATTGCACTCAAAACATTATGAAAGTGACAGGAAACTGTTTCTCCAGGCCGATGAAAAAAGAATGACACACTTTGATTCTTCACATTATGCCCAATAATGTGCAAAAATTTTGCAACTTGTTCTTCCACAGTTGATCGATATGCATCTTTAACAAGTTCAGTTCCTCGTATTCATTGACATAATTGAAGGAAAGCTTTTGGTCCCATGCGAATAATATCACGACATTGTTCAGTGTGAACCAAGTACTCCATCAATTCTTGTCTGCGACGCTCTTTTTGTGGTTGGAACTCACTAATACAGTTCCTCGTAGTACACACCGTACGTAACAAATTCAATCCAAAACCAATCATACAAAGGATCATCACTGAAGCACCTTCGTATTTTTTTAAAGTTGTTCTTGTATTTGTGAAATTAAATTCATGTTCACCGCAACAAGGTCATCATAAATTGCAACCGTTTCCTCAAAATGTACCATCTCTGCCTTGTTGTAATGGCTACCCGAATTCATAATGTTATCCACGAAATGTAGAACTTTGATCAAGAACTATGATTATGTATAAGTGTCAATAAAACATACCGAATGTGGTTACCGTTTCAGTGTAAAACTACACCAATACACTAACTCTAATATATAATTTTAAATAATTATAATAAATATTATATTGTAAATGACTCTATCATTTAATTTATCTAATATAACAAAATAAATATAAACCAACAAAATTATAATTTAATCCATCAAGAAATAAATATATGTTCTCTTAACTTTTTTTGGTTTAGAGTTTTAGTACTTTAATATTTTAAATTACATTCACATTCTGTAACAATAAAAAAATAAAAAATTTATAACATTATTAATTTTTTTAATTACATTTCCAGTATGTAACAATAAAATTTTCTATAACATTATAATTTATATACTATAACATTATAATTTCTATAAAAACTTCTGTTAACATTTATTATTTAGAACATGTCAAATTTGCATTAATGCATTATGTTAAAATATTAACTATAAATAAATAAATGTATTATTTATAAAGAATTTAATTTTAAAAAATATTATAAAAAATCCAAATTTCTATTTCTATTCTGTAAAAGTAAATTTCAAATAAATAAATCTATTTTTTATAAACAATTTGATGTTCAAAAAATATTAACTATGTACACATATTAGTAAAAAAATTAATTTATTACGTAACCTTTTTCTATTTTATTTTTAAATTACTAAAATATTTGATTAATTTTTAAATAATAATAATAATAAAAAATATAAATTATATATATTTTCAGAACATTAAATGAAAAAAAATTATAAATATAACATTCAAAATTTATATTTCCATTGTATAAAAATAATCATTTTAAATAAATAAATGTTTTTTTTATAAAGAATTAAATGTTAAAAAAAATATTAACTATCTACACATATTATTAAAAAATCGAATTTATTATGTAATGTTCTTTTTAATTACTATAATATTTGTTTTAATTTTTTCATAATAACATTAACAATTTATGTAACTATGTACACATATTATTAAAAGTTCTAATTTATTATGTAATCTTTTTCTGTTTTTTTAATTAATACAATATTTGTTTTAAAAAATTATATGTACATTAAGTAAAAATAATAATTTCTAAACAATAGTTTATTCTGTAAATTTAAATCAAAAAAATTATTTATTAACAGCTTCAAAGTTAAAAAAAAATTACTATCTATACATTCATAAATTTATTTATTAACATTGTAAAATATTAAAAAAATCTTCTGTATATTTAGTTTTTCTATTTTTAAATTACTGTAAAAAAAATTTATAATCTTTTTAATAAATATTTTAAAATAACATATTGATCTCTAATTTCAATCAATAAATTCAATTCAATTCATATCACAAAAATAACATATTTAAATTTCATGAAATTTTTACATTAACAATATACAATCTTAGATAATCAATTTTCCTAAACATTCACATCTAAAATTAAAAACTAATTAACAACTACTTTAAAATAATTTAAACAAAATAAATTCAAAATAAAACTAAACATCCAAACACAATTTAAAAAAAAAACACATAACTCTAGAGATCATAACAAAACCACAACACAATGCAAGTCTAAGATTGATCAAACTGTGCCTGAAAAAAATCATTTAAAAATTAGTTCAAAAAACATAAAATCATAAATCTGGAAAATTAGAACCATAATCGGTTATCACCCCAGTGTAAAATAGGACATAATCGATTATCCAAATGTTTATGGCACATAATCGTTTATGCTTCCAGTGCAAAAACGACCATAATCGATTATCTCACGAATTTTTTTTTTTACAGATAATCGATTATGTCATGAACATAATCGATTATGGCATACGCTCATTTTCAGTGATAATCGATTAGGAATGAAACTAAACTCACACACAGCTCACCTGAGGTCACAAACGAAGAACCAAGCGCACTCACGACCCTCTCCAAGCTCTCTATGTATGTGCTTTGTGAACAACCGAATTGCCTCTTCTTTGTGAGGTTTGTGAGCTTGGGAACCACATATATATTGTTGGAGTTCTTTATTACGCTCATCCACCCTCTCACCAACTTGCCTATGCATTCATTGAGCTTTGAACTTGGTCAAACAGATTCCTGAACAATGGTCAGGAATCTCGTTTGCTGCTGAAAAGCTTCTCTTCACAGATGCGCGCATGCATGCTTCACGTACAATGCCCACATACGTCCAAAAATAAAGTGAGGACACAAATGATATTTCACTCATCCTACTTGGCACTCACTCCCTCACCCTCTCCTTTCTCTTCACTTCTGAATACTCTCTCATTTGGCCCAACTTTCACCTCACCCTCACCCACACCCTAAACCATGACCGGATCCAAATGGGGTGACACTCCACATCCGTCTGCGGCTACAGTGCCACTCCCCCAATCCAAACAGGAGCTAAAGGATATTTATGTTAGATTCATATCTTACTATATATGAGAGAATTAGTAACATAATTTTTTTTTACTAAATTAAATAAAAAATATTACTAATATCATTTAGTAATATTTTATTATATCTTACTTATAGTCAATATTACTAAATATTTTTAATAATATTTTTAAATATCAATAGTAATATTTATAAAAATACTATTAAATATTTTTTATAACATTTATTAATAAAAAATAATTTTAAATTTTTTATTAATTATTTTTTATCATTTTAAAAATATTTCTAAATCTTTTTAGCAATATCTTTTTAATAAAAAAATAAAATTATAAAAATGTTACTAAAATTATTTAGTAACTTTTTTTTAATAAATAAGTAACATTTTAAAAATATTACTAAATCTTTTTAGTAATATGTTTTAAAAAGAGAATAACATTATAAAATTGTTATTAAATTTTTTTGTAATTTATTTAAAAAAAAATGACATTTGAAAAATGTTATGACAATATAAAAATGTTATGACAATATAAAAATGTTACTAAAGATTTGTAATAATTTTTTTTAATAAAGAAGTGACATTTAAAAAATATTACTAAATCTTTTTAATAATATTTTTTAATAAAAAGGTAACACTACAAAAATGTTATTAAAATTTTTAGTAAATTGTTTGATTAAAAAATTATACAAATTACTTTAGTTTGGATGCTTTTATTCTATAAACAAGTTACTAATAAAAATCTATCAACATAAACGCTAATAGTATTTAAATGAATTTTTAATATTTGAGAGTGAATTTAGACATGTCTTGTCAATAAATTGTCATTTTTGTTTACTATGTAGTAAAAGTAAGATTTCTATCATGTACTACAACTATAGTCTCACAATCAATTCATGTATCATGGGAATGACACTAGCAGTCATTCACTGCCTAAGAACAAAGTTGTCATAGGTTGCAAATGGGTATTCAAAATAAAATATAAGGCTGATGGGACAATTGAAATGTATAAAGCAAGGTTAGTGGCAAAGGGATATACACAAGGCATTGACTACCTTGATACTTTCTCTCCAGTAGCAAAGATAACCACCATAAGGTTGCTTCTTTCTTTAACTTCTATTTATAATTGGGAATTGAAACAATTAGGCATAAACAATGCCTTTTTACATGGAGATTTGAAAGAAGATGTATACATGGTTGCTCCTCCTGGATTGACTTCTATTCCACCAGGAAAAGTTTGTAAACTAAAAAAGGCTTTATATGGCCTTAAGCAAGCCAACAGAGAATGGTTTGCCAAACTGTCATCATTTTTGCTTTCTATGAGATATACTCAATCTATGAATGATCATTCCTTGTTCATTAATTTTTCTGAAGGATCTTTTACAACATTATTGGTATATGTGAATGATATAATATTGACAGGAGATGATAAAGAAGAGATTGCTTGAATAAGACATTCAATATTTAAGATCTTGTAAATTTAAGATATTTTCTTGGTTTAGAAGTAGCAAGAAGTAAGACAAAAATAATGGTAAATCAAAGGAAATATGCATTGAAATTATTAACAGATGCAGATCTTTTAGCCTGCAAACCTGCACCCACTCCTATTGATAGTCATGAGATATTCAAGCCTACAGAAGATTGATTGGAAGGCTTATGTATCTCACTAATACCTGACCTGACATAACATTTTTTGTGCAACAACTTTCTCAGTTTCTTGTTAAGCCTACAATTGCTCACTATAATGCAGCGATTAGAATTCTCAGATATATCAAAGGGGCTCCAAGTCTTGGTCTATTTTTCTCTTCCAGTACCTCTGTTCATCTCAAAGCCTTTTGTGATAGTGATTGGGGCACCTGCAGTGATGCAAGACAATCAGTGATTGGTTTTAGTGTGTATCTTGGGAATTCTCTCATATCTTGGAAATCAAAGAAGCAAGGAACAATATCAAAGAGTTCTTGTGAAGCTGAATACAGGACAATGGCCACTGTTACATGTGAAATTCAATGGCTAACTTATCTTCTTCAAGATTTCAAAGTTCCTTTTGAGCAACCATCTCTTTTATACTGTGACAATGACTCAGCAAGATATACATTGCAGCAAATCCAGTGTTTCACGAGGGTACAAAACATATAGAAATAGATTGTCACGTGGTTTGTGGTCTGGGAAAAATTAAAAAAGGGTCTCATCCATTTGCTTCCCATTTCCACCACAAAGCAACTGACTGATATTTATACCAAGCTGGGTCTCATCAATATTTGCTCCCCAGCTTGTGGCGGGGTATTAAAGGATACTGATACCAGAGTTATAGAAGGATCCTAATATTAATTGGGTGTCTTTTCTAATTATACGTTGTTTCTCTGTATAGAAGAGAATAATTTAGTGTCTTTTCTAATTATTAGTTGTTTCTCTTTATAGACATGAATAGCCTTTATTTTGTCTTTGTGTTTTATTCATCTATGTTCTATTTCGTAATAAATAGAAATGTAAGCAAATTGATTATAGTAATCAATAATAACTTGATATTTGTTCCCTTCTTTATGAGATTTAATATGCTAAGTCCCACAGTAGGAAAATGAAGTTACAAATTTTGATTGATTTGAAGGTAGTTGGAAGATATTTTTGTGTGTTTTTGTTGTTGCTGTTTATGACTAAGTAAAACTTCTAATAGAACGAATTTGGAATCTCCAGTACATTAATGTTTTGTTTGGATTGGAGAGTGGAAAGTTGAGGGTGGGGGAAACGAGAGTGTGAGGATTTGAGAAGAAAGTGTGAAGAAAGTTGAGTGTCTTTGGATTGGGATATGTTAAAGTGAATGTGTGAAAAAAGTTTATTGAAATACTAAAAATATTTTAAATTATTCTTAATGGTATAAATTATAAGATTACAAATTTACCCTTATGCATAAATAAAATAAAATATTAATTAATTTAAAACACATTTTAGTTAATTAAAATAATTTGTATTATATTATTTAATTTGTATTATACACTTATTCAATAAGTGTATTATATATAAAGTAAAAGAGAGAAAGTAAAGCTTACCAACGTTTGAGAAAAAAAATGAGATAGAGAGTGTCAATCATGTAGCAATAGCAATGACAATGAGACTGAACAAACAAGCAAGACCGAGACGAAAAAAAAAATGAAACAAAATAGAGTGAGGGAGAGAAACAGGACTACAAAATTTACGATTATGTATAATAATTATTAAGTTTAAATTTTTTTAAAGATATTACTAGTTTAAATTTACGAATTATAACATTTGTTTATAAAATACTACTATTTATTTTGTTTACAGTGTCATTTATATTATAGTGGCAATTTATGTAAAAAAATGTTACTAGTAATTAAAATTAATATATTGTAACATTTTAAATAAATGTAACTATGAAAATATTACTATAGATAGAAAATGGTATAGTGTATATTTAACATTTGTATGTTTACATTTTATTTTCTTTTTATGATAAGATAAAAAAATTAATATCATTACAATTTTTTATAACTTTTATTACAGAAAAAATAATTACTTTAAGAAGTAAAATTAAAATAAAATGCATACAAAAAATTATAAAAAAATAAATTGTATTCATTATTATAAGGAAAATAATTTTTCTTACACCCTACATCCCATTAAATATTAATATTTTAATTTTTTGTAATTTTTTTAATTTTAAAATTATTTTAATATTTTGTATTTTGTCTATATTTTCATTAAGAATATTGTTTTATTTTTTTAAATATCTTTTATTATAAATATTAATATTTTATTATGAGTGTAAAGTGGAGAAGAAAATATTACCCTTATTATAATTAAACGAGAAAACAATATAGAGAGAGTGGTCAATCATGTAGCAATAGCAATGATAGTGAGACCGAATAAACAAGGAAGATAGAGACGAAGCACGAAAAATAAAATAAAACGAAATAGAGTGAGAGAGAGGAACAGGACTAAGAGAGAGGAAGAGGAATGTAAGAGAGTAAAGAATGACAACAAACGAAACGAAAACTAAGATAATAACAGTTACGAATTTACGATTATGTATAATAATTATTAAGTTTAAAAATTTAAAAGATATTGCTAGTTTAAATTTACAAATTATAACATTTGTTTATGAAATACTACTATTTATTTAGTTTACTTTATTTACAGTGACAACTTATGTAAAAAAATAATAATTAAAATTAATATATTCTTACATTTTAAATAGATGTAACTATGAAAATGTTACTATAGATAGAAAATGGTATAGTGTATATTTAACATTTGTATGTTTACATTTTATTTTCTTTTTATGCTAAGATAAAAAAATTAATATCTTTACAAATTTTGATATAACTTTTATTACAGAAAAAATAATTACTATAAGAAGTAAAATTAAAATAAAATACATACAAAAAATTGTATTCATTATTATAATTATAGAATAAATACAATTTCAAATTTTCATTATGTTTATTAAGTAGTTCTTTTACACTTTCTTTTTGGTGGTGACTCTTAATCAAATTAACAATTAGTTTATACATTTTCTTTAAGTAGCATCTTGTCCAAGTTCTGGTTCAAGAAAAAGTTGCACCACCAAGTCTTTCCTAATTATAAAAAAGATACAGCAAAATAACAAATCCAGATAATATTGAGAAATCGCCATGTGCTAGCAGAGTGTAAGACAAAGGGAGCAAGCATGTTTCCACAAAAAAGACAAGAATGGAGTAACCATAAAAAAGGCAAAAGTTACCTTATCACCACAAAAAAGGCAAGAGTGATGAACATGACATACAGAATTAGTACACCCTGTAAAGTTGTACCCTGAAATAGTCATATGCAACTATACCAAAACCAAAAAAGTAATCAACGATGTCACACTACCAGTTTCTTTTCCTCTGTTTCATATAGCAACAATATTTAAACAACGATTATGATCTTCTTTCACTTGCTGAGACTTTCCACCACTCCATTGAGGCTACAATGAACTGCTACTTACCTCGTCCCCGACCAAAAGGCCTCTCAGATTCTGGAGCTTGTTGATTAGGAGCACTTTTTGTCTGATTCATGCTACGGCTATTATTATGATATGGTCGTCGTGACTGAAAACTGCTAGTAGACTTCGGAAAGGGACCAGACTCTGATATTCTGAATTGTCTAAAGTCATTCACAAAGTGTTGTGATGTGGTGTCACGTGTAGTTGTTACATGGTAAGAGCCTGCATCATTACGTTGTTTATGACTAGGAGATGGAATTCTCTCATTTTTCACTGTATTTACTTTTCTCCCTCTACCTAAACCCCATCCAACACCACCACCACCTTTTATGTGAATGAAGGAAGGTGCATTTGAGGAAAACCTTGAAGTATTGCTTCTGTCTTCACTCCTCGATTAGTCTTGATTTTGGACCCTGAGTTATCAAGTTGGCCAATTAAATGTTTTTGGAAACCAAATAAAAGATAAGAAATTTTGTCTGAGATGTGAAGGTTATATAATTACAAGCTTTTCTTGAACTAAAAAAGAAATGAGATATGAATCCAAACATGCTTGTAAGCATTTATATATAGGAAACTAAAATATGCTTCCACCCACATGCTCTAATGTAGAAGGAAAGAAAAGTACCTTCCATAAATGCTAAAATGTTTCTGACGTTCATGCCACAGTTCAGTTTCCATGATATCACCTTCAAAGATTGTCTATAAAAGTTTGAAAAGATTTTTAAGCATGTAATGTTATACAATATACGCATACATACATTTTCTTTATAAGAAAAGAAAGTTCTTTGAAAAAGCAACCGAGATTTACCTTCTCTGGAAGGCTCACACCCGATAGTAAACGAGGAATATGATTGCTACCAGTAGGAAGCTCGTAATAGACACATCTGAAACATAAACGATGTCATAGTTATTGGAAGTTGACTCACAAACAAGTTGAATGCCAATAAAGAAAAGGAAAACTGTGTTCAGAATTTGAATAGCATACAAGACACGATCTTCTTTGCTGTCACAAATGTCAGAGCAAGGTTTGTCAACAAACTCATGGCAAAGACTTATGGTACCCCCAATGCCATCACTGCTAAAAGTATAAAGAACACAAACAAAGGAAACATTGAACTACGCGTTATTTCCCACACAAAGAAGTACGTTCAAGGTTGCAATGTAGCTGCCATTACCATCAAAGAAGAAACAAGCAGAAGACACGAAAAATTTTACAAGAAATCACGAAATTTAGAAAGTTTATTTAGTCGGTCTCAGTTGTGATTTTGTGTGCTAGAGTTTGTGTTGACGAACCTTATTCTTGTGTCTAACTTGCAAGGCGCATTTGGGTCAACAGATAGAGAACCGAATTTCTCTGCTAATTTGCTAGAGCTTCTAACAAGCAAGCTATCAGCCTTGGGTGAATTTCTTATGGCCTCCTTTTCCTATAAAACACAAAAGGAGATTTTGAGATGCATGAAACATTAGCAAATGAAGTGTTTAAAATTGTGAGGTGTGCTATGGCACTGAGTAAGTAGTTCACACAGATAATTCATTTTTGAGTTCTTTGGTTTCAGCGACAAGCCGGCCATCATCTATCCACGGAAGTTTGCAAATTCCCTAGACAAAAGACACAACGTTTGTATCCATCAGTACTTATTACACTGCATGAACAAAAAACAATACTAACTAATACAAGAAACATGAGTGAAATAACCTGCCACGTGAAGGGCTTTCCTTCAGTGTCAACTTCAAAATCTTACAAAAAAAAAAAACAATGATAAGAAATAGAAAACAAGTAAATAGAACCAAAAATTGAATAGAATGCTTCAAACAAGATAGACTGGCTTACCCTGAGGATAGAAGTCAAGTATTCTAGATTGCTCATCTAGCATCAGTTGTTCATAGGCTTTTGGAAGTGCATCAGCACTGTACAAGAGTAAAATTAGACATAATCAAGGTAATGGAAATATATATTATATATAATCAAATGGGTTAGCCAATAGGAAAACATAAGAACGTTACCTTGCCGGGGGGAGGACACTTAAAAGTTGATCAAGTGGTAAGAATGGGACACCTTTCTCAAATTTTACTCTCACTTGACCCATGCCCTTTAAGTCCGAAGCAAAAGGACCATAGTGGAACGGGTAAAACCTGTATGTTGCAATGTTCTGTCAAATATTTGGATTTTCCCATACTTGTATAATGTATTATACATTAAAATTCAAGTTATATATTCAACCATATTGGCTTACCATCTCCAGGAAGCAACTCCTGAAAAATAGTATTGAAGAACCCATACCAATCCTTCGGTGTAGTTCTCGACCTACAATTAAATTGCAATCTATCACCACCACCACCATTGAAAGTTGACTAGCAAAATGTGACCCTGCTAGTGCAACTTATTTGAGAAGGTAGTAAAACAACAAAAATTTTCCAAACCCAAAAACAATGCAGTTGGAAAAAAGTTGTTTGTAGAAACACATACTATTTCTTTTCTTTTCCCCTCAATGTCAGTAGAAGTTTCCACAGAAAACTTCGCTTTATAATATCTTTCTTTGTAACCAGGTGCTCCAAATTTTATCTGTAATGAAAGGTGATATCATCTACTAATATGTATTCAATTTTAAAATAAGCACAATTCATGTCCATTGATCAGAGGAAAAAGTCAAATTAATAAAAAGAGCATGTTTACGAGTTTAATTTTCATGAGCAATGTAAGTGGAAAGATAATTTAATACATGGTTTACTAAACAAAGATCATGCTTATAATAACTTCTGAGGTAATTATACATGTAAATCTGTAATTTAATTAGACTGTAGATGTATTATAATTTAATTCACAGTACATACCTTGTCAATTAGGAAATCTTCACTCAAACGTAAGTCACATTTTTTTCTAATACTTCTCTTCAATTCATCTTTTAAATCCTTTGTGTTTTGCTCAATCTGATAATGAGGAGAAAAAATATTATTAACAATTCAACATCAATATGCTGCTGTAAAAAAATTCATGAAAGGTGTCAACAAAACTGTATAAATGAAGACAGAAACTCCTGATTCACAATACAACTTACTTCAGCATGTGTAGCAGAAACGTTATTGACCAAAATTGAGTTCTTTGAATCCGGTGCCTTCTTAATCAGAAGAGTACAATCAGAAGTATCTTCATTGTCAAGATCCGAGAAATATTTTCCATTCGTTTCTTCCCGCTTCTGCATGGAAAATCAGGGAAACACATGAGCCCAAATTTGCTGTAAAATATGAATGGATATTATTGGATTTTGTTATTCATACTGTGCACACTGTAGAAGGAAAGAACGAAAGACTCTGCATGCAGAACCATACACCCCATGCAAGAATGAAAGAACGTAAACGAAGAGAGAGAAAAGCAAAACGAGAGAAATGAAGAATATGACAACTTTATTAATCTTATTCGCATACAAGACGAACACATGCACCAGCATTATATAGGCGCTTTGCGAAACTGAAGAACAAAAAACAGAAGATTCAAAACTAACAGAAAAGAATTGAATCTTAACATTCTCACAGGCTTTGCGGTACATATCCATCAACGGAGACAAAAATGCCATGTTCAAGGTTTAGTGAAGACATCCCCAGCTAACAGATGAAATGGGAAGTGGTTCGAAGAGTTTCTATTAAGTTTTTCACTAAAAACATGACAGTCAGTTTCTAAATGTTTGATGAGGAAGCTCAGTTAATCTCCAAGTTTCATTCTGTTATAAGGCTTTTATTTCTTTCTACATAGCCTCACACCATTTTGGGTTTCTAAAAGTCTCATTGTAAGTTTGAGGTTCTTGATTAGATGAAAAATTGAGATATTTAGTAGTCAGCTTATTGTAGTCAAGATATGCAGATATAGAATGAATAAATTTATCAAAATCATTCAGAATTTCAATATCAATGTGGTTGGACAATTGGTAATGATAATCCTTCAAATTACTAGGAGCTCTGCTTTGTCTAAGAAGTCTTATTATAATTTTAGTATTTCCTTCGGATTGATTATCTTGATTATGGTCATAGTTATTTCTAACACTGTCACTGTTAACAAGTTCAAAAAAATAGTCAAAACTATATCAGACAATTGATTATTTTCTGCATCATGATTGCAGTTGTAATCTTTAGAATAGGGAAACACATGCTCATAAAAACTCACTTTCCTAGAAACAAATATTTCTCTATCATGAACTATCACATATCCTTTCATCTCGGTTTTATAACCAAAGAAACACACACTTCCTTGCTCTTGAATCAAGTTTAGATCTATCCCTCTAAGCTAGAAGCAAAACATAAAGAACCAAAAACCTTTTAAGTTTTGTAAATTAGGTTGTTCCTTAAGGAGTGTTTTTTTCTAAAACATCAGAAGGGATCCTGTTTATTAGATTTGTAGCATGAATCACAACACAGGACAAAAAACTATAGGAAGTTTAGATTTATACAAGAAGCTCCGGACATTGTGTTGATATTTTCTTTCAACAATAGAATTTTCTTGAGAAGTTTATGTACAGCTAGTTTGCTGTATAATGCCTGGACTATCATAAAGATTAGTACATGAAAACTCACTTCCATTACCTGTCCGTATGGTTTTGATAGTAACATTAAACTGATTATGTTATGAGAAACCTACACAAAGCATCCCTGGTTTCAGATTTAGCTTTCATTGAAAAACCCAAGTAAATCTACTATGATCATTTACTATATAAGATTTAGCTTTCACGGGTTTATTTTCTTTGAACTGAATGCAAGAAAAACTGTTCCTAATATACTGTAAAACTTTAACAGAGGGGTGTCCGGGTGTTCTAGCCTGAGGTTTTGGTATTTCCATCAGATACAATCCTTTGCATAATCTAACAGGTCCAATAATCTTCGAAAAAACTGCTGACAGTACTCAAAGGAAAAAAATTAGTTAATAGTTATGTGATTTAACAATTTTCAATCTGGTATGTACAAAACATTATATATAAAGAATGCTTCAAATAACTTCACAGTTCCATCATATAATCCATTTGGCAGTTTAATATGTATTGGATTTATCTTGCGAAAGGTTATGAAATTATTCATGGAAAAAAGTCAAATTATCCCGTATATCTAAAATCCAGAAGTTTCCTTTTTCTTACCTCTTGCAGTATTTTCATTAGTAGACTCACCAACAAAGTTACAAAGTTGTTCACCTTGTCCTGTGTAAATTGACTACCTTCATGTGCAGTAGTTTGTTGTTTCTCCTGAAAAAATTCTTCACCCTTAATAATTCCATCCGCAACAGTATTAATGATAACTTTCACCTTTCGTTTGTACCATGGAGGAGATTGATGTTTGGAGTAGCGCTCATCAACTATATGATACAATTTTGTTACCACTGTTTTAATTCTGATTCTTCCCTCTACCTTGGATTTCCAATTTCCATTATGAAACGTCTTCTAGTTCCCTTGGTTACTAGGAGAACTATGCAAAACTTGCTATTAATCATAGCATTTCCAGTCTCAAATCGTTGAGACCTTTTAAGAAACACATAACATACTCAAATTAAAAAAAGGGTTCTTGGTTAGGCTACAGCTGCACTTGATCTTACACACGCAGTCAGGAGTTGGTATCAAAGATTCGAGTTCCTCCCACAACGTTTTTAAATCGGTGAAGAACTCGGTCTTATTAAGTTTAACACATCCCATATTTTGAAATGATCTCCTTTTGTGCTATTTAGGGAGTTCCCTAGCATTTTCAACAAACACAATGCTTTGTGCAATTTGATTTGAGCATTCATAGTCCCCATTATCCATGATATTACCATCATGTTATATCTTTCATCTTTCCTAGGTTTTATGATTCTACATACTAGATTGAGGAGTAGGAAGAGTACCATAGATGAACTTGTGTGTATTTTCTGAAGGCAGTGTCAGTCTCATTGCCCTGCTCCATGCATGGTATTGTGAATTGATCCGAATTATTCCTGGGTTTTCTCAAGGATGTAGATAATAAGGATTGGATGGGTTTTGGGAAACATCCAGGCTCCTGCTGTTAGATGCAAAGAGGAACAGTATCCAGCGGAAAGAGCAGGATTAACCTCAGTTCTGATACTATATTGGATTTTGTTATTCATTGGATTTTGTTATTCGTAATGTGCACACTGTAGAAGGAAAGAACGAAAGACTACACACACTCCAAGCAAGAATGAAAGAACGTAGATGGAGAGAGAGAGAAAAGCACAAAAAGAAGAAAACAACAAAAACATTTATCAATTTGTTTCGCCTACAAAACGAACACATGCACCAGCATTATATAGGTACTATGCAAAACTGAAAAAACAAAAACAGAAGATTCAAAACTAACAGAAAAGCATTGAATCTTAACAGATATGTACATTTTTCAAATATATACGAACTTACAGCTTCCTGATTATCTTGAATAAGCCTTTTCAATTTACGTTCTCGTACTTCAGATCTTCTCTTAAAGATTTTCTCTTCATATGTACCAACCTTAAGTATAAATTTTTCAACTCTTGATAACTTCATAAAAGCAGCATTTTTCTCCCCAACCTGCTTTCATAGCATAGATACACAACTATTGTTCATAAAATAGATTAATGGAATATAGCAGAAAAACGAAAAAGATATGAACAAACAAAAGAAGGAATGAGACAGTAGCATGCTACCCTGCTCATGTCCACAAGATATCCTCCAAGTGTATTGAATTCTTCCTTGTAAACAGTCATTAGCAAATCAATAGCCCCCTGAAAAAATTGCGCAAAACAAGTAATGATATAGCTGACCATGCATTAATACTTTATATTCATCATATCTAACAAAAAAATCCTACAAACCTCATGAATATCCAAAGATGGCATGTGGGGAAGAAAATCATTTCCAGCAAAAAAGCACATGAAGATGAAATCATCAATTATCCGCTCAAGCTCAATGCTACAAGTTTTGGGAGGATTTTCTATCTTCATGTCTAACTCAAGATACTCCCTCAATAACCAAATGTGCAAAAACTGCACAGTTAAATTCATAAGACTAGTGATAATATAAAACAACAAAGTTGTAGTTGAAGAATGCAGATCGGTTACTATACCTTGAAAGGCTTGGAAGCAACTTTTGGATGCTGCTGGTGCTGCTGCACAGAGACATCCTGTACATGCCTAGAATGTGAGGAATTATTTTATACAGAAAAGTAAAATTGTATATCTTCAAGAGTTTAACCAATAACCTCTCTTAATATTGAAAAATGGGGCTCATGAGTTGCCATTGCAAGCATAATAAGATCAGCATCCTGCATTCCAAATGCAAAATCTTATCTTTATTTTGAGCATCAGAAGAAATAATCACTTTGTCCAGACAACTTTTACTATGATTTACTTACCGAGCCATATAAGCAGTGGCTGGTATTTGGATCATACTCCTCCAGACTACGCTGTTTGCGTATGTATGACATAATCTTATGCTCCCCTTCGCCGGGAACACTAGCATCAGAGAGAATTACCTAGTTCAAATTAACAAGGTAAAAAACAGTAATATTTAGCTTGATATAAAAGAAGACAATAACAATGATTTACAATATTATTAAGCATGGGTGAATGAAGCATCCTTAGTGGTAGTTGCACTTTCTGGAATATGGACTATGCATGTCATACCATAATATCCTTCCACAATGAGTTACAAATTATCCTTGAAGAGATATAGCTTTTAAGTGCCTTTGAGAGTTCATGCATGAACTCAGTGCCTGGTGTTATAATATTGGAATCTGCTAGTTCAGTTTCTTGTTTAGGAAGAACTTGTTTCCCTTCCATTTCAAATTGTTTCCTTAGCCTCTCTTCCTCAGCTTCCTACACATATACAAGAGAAAGATAAATTCAAGGCATTAACTATACCGTGATAATTATAATTGATCAATAACCCACATGAATTTCGTTGTCCTTAGCAGCTCGAAAACGTCTTGATCGCTGCTGGTTCATTTTGGCACGTGGGGCAACCCCATCTATGCATTAGAAATACAGAGCCTCTTTAGTTCAACTATTCATTAGAAGACAAGCAAAGATACTGAAACACTATCTAGCTCTGCATGGTTGGGGCAAATTCTTTAAGCCAATATTCACTTCATACAACTACTACTAGTAATGAACATATATGCAACAAGGCCCTCAAAACAAAACCTATGAAGCATGATCACAACATTGCACAGACATATAGTGAAACACCAATGAAATGCAATGAAAGTAATATAACAAATGATCTAGATTTATAATAAACTTTATATGATGATAACAAGCCTCAGAAAATACAAAAGCACATAAGTTTACAACAACTAAAAATCTTGACCTCCTTACAGAAAAATACAAAATAAGAAAATGAAGATATATCTCTTAAAACAAGTATATGCCATTCTTAAACTAGCTTTCTTTTCAAGATAAAAAATCCTCACAAAGAAAGGGTGAGAAATATTATGTTTCATATTATTTTTATCTAAATGTTAAAAAAGTAATCATTATTGTATTAGTATGCATGCATTTGTGAAGGTGTCTTGACACTTAAAAACAGAGGGATGTTTGTGCAGATACAATTTCTAAGACAAAATGCAGTTGCTAAGTCAAGAAAATAATAACAAGTATCAACAGGGGTTAATGATGAGATAATTAGTGAAAGTCTGGTGTCTCACTCACCAATAGCCATGTAAAGGAGCCTGCGAGGCTTAACAGTGTCAACAAGTCGATCAATGTAGTCAAACACATTTCTGAACACATCTTCGAATGTAGTTGGAAATGGAATCTAAATGACAACACAAACTTCATCAAAAACAAAATTAAACAGCTTAAGCCTTACACATTAAGTGAAAAATAAACAGCACAAGAATAAAGAAAAGGAAGCATGAGAAATATATGAACAAAAGTGAGTAACGAACGTTGTTATTGTGATCATCAGGGTGAAAGCAAGGATGGATGATGGCATTCATGTCAACATACAAGTTATCATATTTCACTCCATTTGGGTCTTGCATGGCGGCGTCTACATCTTGCACCACCTTGGGATATTTGTTAGTCAACCATCTATAGAACGAAGGCACCCCCATAGCTATTACTTTCCCAGTAGTTTCTGATGGATGAATAGCTTAAATACAGACAAAGAGAAACGCTTTTGAGTAAAGACAAGTTCTCAAAATGGCATGGCACATGCTCGTTTTACGTGGTCATCAGTAACATTGTTACATTGGTAAGCTAGTGTTTTGATTCAATGACATGGTTATTTATAAAGAAAGAAAGTAACAATAAACAAAACAGATATTTTCTGCACAAGAAGATTCACTCGTACCTGAGTTGCAGTGAGAAGGAAAGTTCTGAGGAATGACTTAGCAAAGAAGTTTAGTAAGAAAATGAAGAGACACACACAAAATAGACTTTTCAAAACTGAGAATAGAGTAATCATTAGTCGTACGAATCAACTAAAAGTGTTTCAAGATACAGATTATGTATAATTTCAAGAAAGCTTACAAGACCTGAATATAATTTTAATCTTGATATTTTCACCAAGAATTATGAAAATATAAAGAAAGAATAAAAAGATTTAAAACTACACACATTAAAAAATGCATTAGTAACACTTGAGAAAGAAAAAGGTAAAAAATCAGCTCTTACTATCTTAACATACACTGTTGTTTAGATTTAAGAAAGGGAAAGAAAATAAAGAATAAAAAAGGTAACATAGAGAACTGAAGCATTCTCATTATTATGATACAGTTTCCGAAAAGTCGAGAACCGTGATGGGAAGAATATGTAGTTACATACAGCTTCCATTTGGTTCAAAAGAAAAATAAAATAGAGTAACATAGTAAAAATAAGTGAAATAAATACTAAAATGTTTCATTGAAAATGGAAAAATAAATATTTCCACCATTGCTTCACTATGTGTAATGAGTAAATAAATAAAAATAAGAAATACTATAATAAATTTCATTATTTTTAAAAATACTTTTACTCCAATACACCACTCTATCTAAAATCGTGCAATGTTTTATAATACTACTATACATAATTTCACCCTTACACATGTTTACAAAAGTAGGTCAACTTATACAGCTCAAATGGTGAAGAAAGGAGAAAGAAGAACATAAAGTGTAATTTTCGAATAACTATCAACAACAGCCATTTTTTATATATAGGTTGAGGTATGTCTTATAATATAAGTTAACTTTTATTGCTAATAAAAAATAGTGCCTTTTTACACAAAAATGAAGAAAAAGGTGAAAGAAGTTAAGGAATTGTGTGACGTAATACTTTATTTCATTAATATTTAAATCTTAGTTAATTTTTATATTTTATTTATTAAGATTTTATAATAATTTTTTATTTTAATTTGAAATTTATTTTAATTATAATTTATATTTTTTTAAATTACATCAAATTAATTTTAATTTATTTTTTATAAATATATTAATGTAAAAATTTATTCTATCACATCAATCAAAAATATATATTTTTTCTCTTAATTGAAACAATTCAATTTTTATTTTTCTTGTTTTCCTTCTTTACTCCTCAATTCAAATAAAACATAAATTACAATTATTCGAAACTTAAAATAACCAAAACAACTTACTAATAAACTCTTTATGATATTAATTTTGCATAATATCACCCTATATTGAAGGCAAGAACCTATATCTTAAAAAAGTATATCATGATTTTAATTCAATTATTCTAATGCTATTTTCTAATATTTAGTTTCCATTTCTAAAAAAATAAAAATACGTAAATATAAAATAGGTATATAGCAATAGCACAAGTTGGAGAAGAGATTTGTTCTTTGCAAATGTATTTGTAGTAGACGAAATATTCAACTTTAAAATAGATTATCTAAACAATCTCAATTCAACTTTATTGAATTTAGGTAAATTTACTTCTTAATACTCACATATTCTTTTGCTAATATATTAAATTTTAGTTTATTTTCTTAGCTTGATAGTCTTTTTCATGATAGTTTTATCAATTTCATTTCATATTAATGTTTTTACTTTGATTTGTTTTTTTTTATAAAAGAGTAAGTGTAGTATTTCTCATACCGACAACGCATTGACACGTGTTATTTAGTGTTTGGGTTTCTGTAATAATACATTAATGACGATAAATTATTACCAAAATTTATCAAAAAGCTTTTAGCTTATAATTCGTTGTTGAGAAAAGTTTTTTCAAAGAAAAACATCATACTAAATTCATTATTATAAGTAAGCAAAAATTCTAAGAGTAATATAATAGTTGGAAAACTAATAAAAAAATAGCATCCCGTAATCAAGATTAAAAGTACCAAAAAAAAAAAGTAACATAAACCAAAAAAATTAGAAAAATGTAAATTTAACAAAGAACAAGTCAAATTTTGTCCAAGTTTTAAATTTAAATTTATTATAGATAAATCATTATTAATGAAATGTTTTGAGTATTGTATTTATTAGTATCGAGTGAGACACATTACTCGGTCTTTGTGACCGACCGGTTGATTAACTACATTAAAAGTACAATTATAATACATGACAGATAAGGAAACATCATATATCCTATGAAATTCGGACGACACCTTGAGAAATCAGCTGACACTGATTTATTGAAGACATCCTCCAAAGTTACTTTTAATTTAATGCATGTTACAAATTGTTTATTAATAATTTTGTTTCAAATATGGAAAGAAAATTAAAGGAGAACATCGAGGAAAAAGAAGTAAAGAAGAGAAGAGCAAATATATAAAGATGAAGAGAGAATGTTTGATGTGTATTGAAAAAGACATGTTATAGTTATGATGAGAGGGAGATAGAGATGGAAAAAAAGAAAAATAGAGCCAGTGGAAAATAAAATTAGTGAAGAAAAATAAATTAAAGAGAATGATTGGAGAGAAAAAATAAATAATTAAAGGAGAAAATGAGAAATAAATGAAAAAGAAGTGATCAACAAATAGGAAGAAAAACATAATTATAAGAATGTCTTTTATGATTATTTAGATATTGTTACTTAGTTCATTCAATAATGTGGGGGAAATTTTTCATGAGAAGTCTCAACAACATATCATTTGGTATCAATAATTAGTAGTGTTAGTAGGGATTATATTTTTGGAATGGAAAACTAATAAAATGATGATGATCTTTGATCCTGGTATTAATGATATGATCCTCATGGATCTATATAATTTTAGATTTTTTTTATAATTTTTATTATGTTTTTAATTAAGTAGTTGAATGGTCATTCATATTCTCATAGTTATGCATATAGTGAGAATTAAAGAAAACACTAATGGGAGTTAATTACTAGTGGTTATTAAAGGTTACATAGTGAGGATTAATGTGGAATTTAGAGGATTTTACATAATTTGACCTATAAAAGGATGTAATGTAATAAGAAAATATATAATTTTTTGAAGGAAAATTTAGTTTTTTCTTTGTGAAAACTTTGTGGAGTTTTAAGTTATAATAACCTAAATTTGATCTTAACAAGATAACCTGCGGCGATCAACCTCATGACTTATTATTTACCTTCTCATCTTTTTTAAGTGTGACATCAATATCATTTCCCAAACTGAATATCATAATGGTCCCCCATGTTTTCTTATCATAAGAAGACTATTAAAATGAGAAAAAAAATTGTTGGGCATCCTAATTACATAAATTGGGGGAGTAAGTACAATGCAAAATATTAATGATATAAGTGGTTTTGGTGTGCAAAAAGGATATGGTATGTTTTGTGAAGTCTACATATAAGAGTATTCATAATTAAAGGGTGGATAGTCAAGTTGATAGTTTGTATAAGGCAATATGGAGTTGTTAGGCCCATTTGAGGTGGTTATGTTTATGTCTAGATTTTTCCATGAAACTTTACCCACTAAGGATATGCTAAGAAAGAGAACAATTGTGTTATGTGTGAATGTTGTACTATTATGTCCTATTTGTGGTATTGTTGAGGAATTTGCTCGTCATATTTTATCGATATGTTGCAAAGACTTTGAAAGATATGTTATGATTGGATAATTTGTCAACGATTAGACTAGATAACCAAGGACCTCTTTTGACAACACCAATTTATGGATGGAGGGATGTTGGATTAGGATTCCTTAATCATATAATGAAACGTGAATAATGATTAAATAATACCTGGTAGACCCGTGATTGTAGCAGAGAAATACAGTCTTTGAATCCGTATTCAACTCAAGACCCCCATTAATCATACTACAATACAAATTTAAAAGTAAATTTTAGGATCAATTGATAAGTAAACCCTTTAGACTTTGATTTGTACAGTTAGTGGCTATGTATATTTAGGCATGCATAAACATATTTAAGGACACACAAATCAAGGTAAATGAGGAAATTTTATTAAACATAAGTAAGTACAAATATGCTAAATAAGGTCTTTAGATAATCCCATCTTCGAAACATGTTCTTCGAATATAGTCATCGGATCCACAAGCATATTTTTAGTACTAATATACTCAACACAAAGCTTATTTTCCTCAACTCGCTCATGTACGAACAAGTACTTTGTATCAAGATATAATCCAGCACCACTCGAATTGTTATTGTTCGAAAAACTAACGGCAACTGAGTTATCACAATAAAGCTTCAATGGCCTGGAAATGGAGTTAATGACTTTGAGTCCAGCGATAAGATTTCACAACAACATTCCATGACAAGTTGCATTGTACACTGCAACATATTCTGCCATCATTGTTGAGGTTGTTGTTAATTGCTGCTTATGACTCTTCCATGAGATAGGCCCGCCTGCTAACATAAAGATATACCCAAAAGTGGATTTCTTGTCATCTTTTCATTTTGCAAAATCAGAGTCAGAATAACCCACCACTTCTAAATTGTCACTTCTCCTATAGGTCAACTTATAGTCTTTTGTGCCTTGTAGATATCGAAGTACTTTCTTAGCTGCTTTCCAGTGATCTAGACCAAGATTAGATTGATATCGACCTAGCATTCCAGCAATGTACGCGATATCCGGACGAGTACAGACTTGAGCATACATAATGCTTCAAACTACAGATGCATAAGGTATCATCGCCATTTGCTCTTTTTCAGCATCTGTTTTCGGACATTGAAAAGAACCGAAAACATCTCCCTTAATTACTGGAGCCACAGAAGGAGAGCAATGTTGCATGTTATAACGAGTGAGGACACGATCAAGGTAGGCCCTTTGGGATAATCCCAAAATCCCCTTAGCTCTATCTCGGTATATTTCGATGCCAATAACATAAGCGGCCTCTCCGAGATCCTTCATGTCAAAATTATGCGAAAGTATGCGCTTTGACTCATGCAACATGTCTATACTATTACTTGTCAATAGAATATCATCTGCGTAAGGGCAAGTATAGTAAAGTTGCTCCCACTCATCTTGAGGTAGGTGCATTGATCCACTTGATTCTTAAGGAAACCTTATTTCTTCATGACTTCATCAAACTTTATGTACCACTGCCGTGAGGCTTGCTTTAGCCCGTCAATGGATTTCTTCAGCTTGCAGACTAAGTGTTCTTGAACTTCAGGTTTAAAACCTTCTGGTTGTTGCATGTACACGTCTTCATACAAGTCACCGTTAAGGAAAGCGATCTTGACGTCCATTTGATGTAGCTCTAGATCAAAGTGAGCTACGAGGGCCATTACGATCCTTAAGGAATCTTTTCGAGAGACAGGTGAAAAAGTCTCTTGATAATCAATTCCCTTTTTCTGAGTGAACCCTTTTGCAACCAATCTTGTTTTGAAGCGTTCAATGTTTCCATTCTGATCTAGCTTGGTTTTGAACACCCATTTAGATCCTACGGGTTTTACTCCGTCAGGTAATTCTACTAGATCCCAAACATTGTTTTTCTTCATGGAGTCAAGCTCATCGAGCATGGCATTATTCCATTCAGAAGACTGATCACTAGTAATGGCTTCATTGTAAGAGGTAGGATCAGTATACCATCCAGCATCCATTTCTGCTTCAGTCAGGTAGGTTACATAATCATCAAAATTAGTAGTAGTTTTAGTTCTAGATGACCTCCTGAGATGATTAGCGTGTTCTGCATTGTACTGATGTTTTTCGTTTAGGGTGCCTTCATTCTCGGATGGATTCAGAGTAGCATCAGGTTCTGAGCATGGAGTAGGTGGTGCAGTGACGCGCGGAGTGGGTACAAGAGGAGTGATCAGAGGCAAATTAGTAGTCGATGTAGATCTCCCCCCGTCTCTTGTACTTCTAGTAAATCCAGGTAAGGATTGTCACTACTCCCATTGATCTTGAAATCCTCTAGGAAATGAGCATGCTTGGTTTCTACAATGCGGGTGACGTGGGAAGGACAATAAAATCTATAACCCTTTGAGTGATCGAGATACCCGATGAAGTGACAAGTTACTGTTTTCATGTCAAGCTTCTTTAAGAAAGGGTTATAAACTTTAGCTTCAGCAAGGCAGCCCCATACTTTCATATATCTAAGACTCGGTTTCCTTCCAGTCTAAAGTTCATAAGGAGTTCTAGGGACAGATTTGGAAGGAACTCTATTGAGTATATGAACTACTGCTTTTAATGCCTCGGTCCAGAGGAATAAGGGCAAATTGGAGTTGGCTAACATACTACGCACCATGTTCATTAGGGTCTTGTTTCTCCTTTCAGCAACACCGTTTTGTAGAGGAGTACCAGGCATGGTGTATTGATTCACAATCCCCTGCCTTTTACAAAACTCATAAAATGGACCAGGGGCTTGTCCCAAATCAGTATGTCTACCATAGTATTCACCTCCTCTATCTGATCGCACAACTTTTATTTGAAGATCAAGTTGTTTTTCAACTTCAGTTTTATAATCTTTAAAAGTTGTAAGTGATTCAGATTTGTCCTTAATGAGATACAAGTACATGTAACGAGAATAATCATCTATAAAAGTGATAAATGAATTATGTCCTGTTATTCCAACGATGCTGTAAGGGCCACTAATGTCAGTATGAATAAGTTCTAATAATTTTGAACTCCTAGTGGCACCTTTCTTAGTCGTGGATGTCATTTTGCCTTTGAGGCATTTGACACATGTTCCAAAATCAGTGAAATCGAGAGATGGTAAGACTTCATCCTTCACAAGTCGAGATAAACGATCTCGTGAAATGTGGCCTAAACGTTGATGCCACAACATTGATGAAGTTTCTAAGTCTCGTTTTCTCTTGGTCTTTGTTAAGTTCTCATTAATATTATATGATAACAAAGATTTGGAGAAGCTATCATCTACTTCTAACTTATAGAGACCGTTATCCAGAAAACCAGTACCAAACAATTGAGAATTTAAAGAAATAGTAAGTTTGTCATGACCATGGGAAACATAAAAACCATCAATGTCTAACTTTGGTCCTGATACAAGATTCCGAGTAATCTCGGGAATATATAAGGTATCATAAAGTTTAATACATTTTCCAGTTTTCATAAGTAATTCTAAGGTTCCCACAGCTTCGACAAATAGTTCTTGTCCATTCCCCATCTTAAGTGTTCTTTGGTTTCTTTCCAACTTTCGGATTGTAAGGAATCCCTGGATTGAATTGGTCACATGAACCATAGAACCAGAGTCAAACCACCAAGTATTAGTTGGAACATTTAAATTAAAGGACTCAATTATCATATTTAGATGATTACCTTTCTTAGCTAGCCACTCATTAAAGTTTGAGCAGTCAAACTGCTTATGTCCTACCTTGCGGCAGAACTTGCAGTAGGACTTGCTAGTGGATTTGTTAGAGCTGGAGGGTGCACTTGCATCAGTTTTAAGGACCTTATTAGATTCCTTTTTATGGAATTTGCCCGTCTGCTTCTTCGATTCAGCAGCCATGAGGTAAGCAACATTTGGTTTCTCCAGCTTCAGGCGCTCTTCTTCTTGAACAGTCATAGCAATCAACTCACTCATGGACCATTTGTCCTTCTGAGTATTATAGTTGACTTTGAAGGCTTCAAACGCAGAAGGAAGAGAAGTCATAATGAAGTGGACTAGGAAACCTTCACTGATCTCCATGGTTAATCCCTTAAGTTTACGGGCCATGTCGCTCATCATCAGGATGTGCTCGCGAATGCCGGTGCGCCCGTCATATTTTGTAGTCACCAACTTCAAGATAAGAGTATTAGCATGCGCTTTAGAGGTTCCTTGAAATTGTTCCTCCACAGAAGCTAGATAATCCTTAGCGTTAGGTGAATCAAGAATGCCTCTTCTGATGATTGGGCTGATGGAATTCTTGATAAGCATAAGACACATCTTGTTACTCCTTTGCCATTTCTTATAAGCCATCTTATCTTCAGGAGTGCTCTTATCAGTGAGGGCAAGAGGAGCAGCTTCAATTAGTGCATGATCAAAATCCAGAATCCCAAGAGTCAGCATTAAGGAATCTTTCCAAGAAGAATGATTTTCACCAGTCAAGGTCTCAATGCCCATATTAGGGGCTGGTTAGACGACGAATTAAGATACTTAGGCTAAGGAAAAAGTTAGAGTGACATAGGGAAACTTAGATCTAAAGCATACATAAGTAAGAACCATTATGATAATGAAGCTGTGATAAAATCTATTATAACATCAAAATAATAGACTAGATTAGGTTCTACTTAAACAATCAGCTTTCACTTTGGTTAATTATCAATTATTTAAACATAATGAACAATTATAAGTAAGGTATGTACAATAAGAATGTGACACATCATCTTTGGACAGAAGTGAACATTTAAGCTTATGCACATATTAAGTTTGCAAAACACAAGTGCAACAAACATCGTTAGACAGAATAGAAATAATTGTGTTTTTAGGCAAATGTCATGTGAATATTTAATAATTAAGTGTACTCACAAGTAAGTGAAGGTGCTTAATTAGACTCAAATGACAAGACATAACCCATCATCGTTGGACAGAAGGGAGACTCCTGTTATTAAGTTTAAGCAAAAAAATTTAATTTAAATTTTGTCAAACTTAATATTTTTTTTATTTTTTTAAGAGTTTAACAAAATAAGTATTTTTTTAAACATAATTACGGTATCATGAGATTTACCATATTTAATTTGATAAATAAAAGGAAACGCGTAAAAATGTTACTCGTAAACCCGATAAGATGAGTAGCGGAATATTAGGGATTTGATTTTAGATTTGGTCTTCAAAATTTTAATTAGATTGATATGTTTCCAAGTTTGACACGACTGCTATTTTCGAAAATAGTAATAATAATAATAATACCCAAAAATTAATAAGGCAAGAATATACTATCCTAAATAAGGGAAAACTTGGAGACTAAGATATCAATTTTATTTTTTTTAGGAAAACACAATCAAATCAAATCCATTCCTAATTAAGGGAATCAATTGTATTTCGAAAATTTTAATTAAGGAAAAATATTATTTTCAAAATTTCCTAATTAAGGGAATAATTAATTTATGAAAATTCTTTATTCCTAATTTTCGAAAATTCATATGAACAACAAATAATGATGATGAACATAGAACCAAATTAATTCCATTCCAAATAAGGGAATACTCACGAAAATTATGAAGAACACATAACATTCATATTAAATTTTAATTTTTGAAATCTTAAAATAATTATGGATCTCGAAAAAATTAAAATTTATTTTATGATATCAAGGTGGATTTTCGAAAATAAGTGGTTCAATAATATACCAAAATAAAAACATCGAAAATCAATAGGTTGAATCAAAATCCTCGTTTATTCCAAATTTAGGGAAAACGAAAGAAGAATCGATTAAGCAACATAAGCTCTGATACCACATGTTGGATTAGGATTCCTTAATCATATAATGAAACGTGAATAATGATTAAATAATACCTGGTAGACCCGTGATCGTATGGCTGAGGGACGAAGACATGATCTTGATCGGGTTCCCCTTTAGGGTGTATCGCTTAGAATGAAATTATGTGAGTAGAGAGACAAAGAGATGAGAGGCTCGAAAATCCCTTTTAGGGAATGAGTTTCGGCCGTGTGATGTTAGAATATGAGGGTGTCTCTTTAGTTGTCTGGTAATCTCTATTTATAATACACCTAAGGGGAAACCCTAATTAAGTTTAATTCATCCTCACAAAATTGGCTGAGTTAGGTGAGATTGCCCTCAATTATGTACTATCAGTTGCTCTTATCTCTAACCGGTGTGGAATCTCCAATACACTCATTCATGTTATGTGTTCATGTCGAGGACATCGAGCGTGATAATCTAGGGGAATCTAGTATAATAAACCCTAAACCCTAAACCAACATATTCTTCTCCCTTCTCTTTTATTTTTTTTTCTCTCAAGTCATCATCTTTCTCAATAAACTCCTTTCATCTCGTTCTTTCAAAAAAGTTTATTTGCGCCTCCATACCTTTCCCCTCACTTTCATACTTTTTTTTTAATATCAACAATATCTTTCTCAATATAATAAAAAGTGTGTTGCATTCTTCTTCATTTTTAAGTCGTGGTATTGTTTGTAGTGACTGGGGTGAAAGTTAGTCGTTGAGATAAGTTTTGTGGTGTTTTTATTAATGGTGGATGTGTTTTCATTTGCTTTTTTTTTTCATTTTTATGGAAGCAAATAAACCCAAAAAAAAACCAACGATGTGCAATAATGGAGTACAAAACTCTTAAAAAAAATTATCTTCGTACTGGAGAATGTCGAATATAATGAATTTTCTCGCCAACTCTCTCACACATGTTCAAATGATGGAACTATTCTCTCAAACGCTATGACTGATATGCGGGTAAAAGGGAGGTATGTAGCTGAAAAGGATCTATAAGGGTAAGGAGTGCAACTAAGATTATTTAAAAATGTGAGATTATACTTTATTTATATTTAAATTTTTAAAAAGGTTATGTACCGATCTGTTCTAGACGAACCAGTCTTGGTCTCGGTGACCAACCGCCCAAGTCAAGAACAACTCAAGGCATGCAATAAATAATGGTAAGTTACAATAGCGTTGAATGAGTTAAGGAGTATCCCAAAATATACGGGAATGTCTCTGACAAACCAGCTAAAACGAATTAATTGAAAGATACACATCCCTAAGTAATAGGGGACCACAATGCATGTCAGTTAGTAACTGGTGTCCGACCCATATTATGGTCAGGGCCCATAAACCAAGGCTATATAAATAGAACCCTCTGTGGAGGAGTGAGGTACATTTTTCTCATCTGACCAAAATACACTCTTAAACTAGAGAACTTACTTGAGCGTCAGAGTACCTTTTGTAGGTAACCCCCCGACTGATCGAGCATCAACATTTGACAAAGGAGAGTTGAAGCAATCAGGAGACCAGCGACACATCAGTGATTGTACGTCCAATCATAAGTACTGCCTAGGCCCCTCTGCTTACACAGGTACATGTTAAAATCGACTTTTTCACATTTAATATATAGGTGCAAGAAGAGGGTACTAAGGTGAAGAGAGAATTTGTCTATCTTTCTCTCTCCCACCGGCAACTTTCTTCCCAACAAAAAATGGTAGTTAAACTTCGTTGTGTCTTTTGAAGAAAATTAACACAAAGAATAATATACATGATTGTGTATTTTTATTTTTGGAAGAAGATAATTAAATATGAGGAATAAGATGGAATGATTGGAAGAGTGATATTAATATAATAGTTTTAATATGGAATGATGGGATGCAACTAAGTTTTGAACTTTTCATTTTACAACAAAACTAAGTTTTGATATTTGAATCAAAGTTTTGTTTGAATTCAATATGTTCTACTCATTCAGAAACTTCGTCAAAATCATAATTTATAATTTGGAAGTTGTTAATCAATACAATTAAGGACAATCTTTCGAGATGTGTTATTTTTTAGTTGTGTGATCGCTATCCTCTGTACGGTGTGGATGAAGAGACGGTAAGACATATCTTCTTTGAGTGTAAGTTTCTTGGAGAATTTAGGGATTGTGTCTTGAGTGGTTAGAGTTTTCTTCGGTATTCCATTGTGATGCACAAATGCGCTTTAAGATGTTTAAACCTTTAGGTTTGAAACATGTTACTATTAGGTGTTGGGGAAATTTGGGTTGGTATTATAAGAGAAATTTGAAATCATAGGAATATGGTTATTTTTAAGAATGGACAAGTTGATCTAGTTGAGGTTTTTACTATAGTACAAAGGAAGACTTGGTCTTAGATTACGGTAAAGAAATGATTGACTGATTTCTCTTATTCCACTAGTGCAGATAAGTTAAACAAATGCGGCTATTTTAAATTTACAAATGCGGTCATAGAACCGCATTTGATCAACACGCATTTGTAAATCTGGAATTTACAAATGCGGTCCTATGACCGCATTCATAAATCACATTTACAAATGCGGTCATTTTAGGTAACCGCATTTGTATATTATTCTGAATTAGGGAGTGGGTTTGGGGTTTAGGATTTATGAATGCGGTCTTGGTAAAAACCGCATTCATAAATCACTATTTACAAATGCGGTCATTTACTAAGACCGCATTTGTAAATGCAAATTCACTATTTACAAATGCGGTCTTGGTAAATGACCGCATTTGTAAATAGTGCTTTTTTTTTTGGTACATCCTGTTTTGTGCAGAAACCATATATTTAAATAACCTGCATAATGATTAAACCCAGCCAGACAAATACAAAAATGTAGTAACCAATTGAAATCATCAAAATGTACATTTACAAGTGATCAAATTACATATAATAAAACCACTAATGTTGTTTACTTATGCTAGAGTTATAAAAATTAATGAAGTATGTGGACCAAGAATCTCTAACATATGAAATGCCTTCCTCACTCATTGGTGTTTCTTCTGTGAATAACTGCATTGCAAAGTTGACATAAATTAGTTTCTAGATATATATATGTTCAAGAATTATAAAAATGATTTAACATATACCTCCTTCCAACCAGTTTTAACACCTAGTCTTATAATGGTAATCATCCATTGCATAATGTAATAGTCACACTCATAGCTTCCTGGTTGTTTATTACACTATATAATTCAATAAAAAGTAATATGTTAGTATATTGATAAACAATGATAATAGAGAAAGAAAAAAATTACAAACCTTTACTCTTATGTAGTTCAAATTATTTGAACTGGATCGACCTTTTAGGATGTTATATCCACGCCATGAACTGGTTAATACAAAAAACCTCGTTAGTAGATGGTTAATTAGTAACATATACAAAGTTAAGTTTATACTATACTTACGTATCAATGATATCCTTAAATTTTGTGGGCATCTTCTTGTGTAGGGAACAGAACCACACAGCAGTCTTATCAACCATTGATAAGACAAGTAACTGCCAATGATGCCTATATGATCATTGAAAAGAGTTAGTAAATATTTAAAACATGAAATAATAATAATTGATGACATATAATTAAACTTACTCATTAATGTAAGGGCATAAATAAATTTGTTTTCCCTCTTTTTCCAGGATGTTAGTGATGTATGCTTGAGTCTCAGTTGAGTTTGGTCCAACGGGATTAGTATATGCAGGATCTACGAATCCATACATATTTTCCTTCCCCTCAGTGATACAGACTCTATGCAAAAACCTACAAGTTTTTAGTTAAAGCATAATCAATAATAATTTAACATAAAGTAAATTGAATAATAGGTAAAGATACTTACATCATAAAAAATTGAATTATACTTATATTGAGCTCCTGGTTCCCAGATATAAATTCTGATAAATCTGTGTTGTAAATCATCAGTGGCAGTTCAGTGTTGATTTGAAAAAATGTATTATCCCACGGAACTGGAAAAGGATCATTGCCAATCTGACTAGCAATGAGACGTAGGGAAGCCATAGGATCATAAACTGGAACCTCACGCTTCTTTTTCGGAGTTGGTGGCTGAAAAGGTTCCTACAAGATAAACAACATTTGTATTAAATTATATGTAATATATAAATATAAATAAAAAATAATATAATGAAACGAAATTATTACATGAGGTTCGGGCATAGATCGAATGAGCTCTCTGGGCCAGGCAACGAATGTCTGAAATGCATCGGCCACAGTGGTTACCTCATCTGAAGGTAGTGGAACACGAGCATCAGGAAATCATACTATTTCAACAGTTACCTTCGCCACATCAGGGGAGAGAGGAACGTTATGTAAGGTGGTGGCGTTTTTATAGACTTTTCCAAGTGCCACCACCCGAGGAAGTTTGCCGCCCACTACCAGTAGCTCACAATCCTCTGTCTGCCCATTGATATCATCCCCTGATGTTGGAGGAGCCACACAACTCCCCTTTGTGCTCTTGGGAGTGGGACTAACAAGGGGTTCAATCGGCTCAGCACAAACTTGTTCCGATAGAAACTCTTGTCGCATTCGATCATTCTCCTTTTTCATCTCCAGCCACATCAAATCAGTCTCCTTTCTCATCTCCTCCATTATTTCTTCACGTAACTTAGTCTTCATTTGAGTTTCCTTCTTGGAGGAGGAGGATGGCTGTCGTTCTGAAACTCCAAAATAAAGTTTAATTCCGACCCCTTGTCCAGCGGCACGAACACGACCAGAGTGTTCAGGTCGTCCAATTGCTTCAACCAGGATATCGTGACGACCTTCAACAACAAATGTACCGTCGGATTCCAAGGAATCTTGCAAGAGTACACAAAAATCATATTTTCAATCGTTAATATAATTAATGCTTTAAAAAAATTGAAAATAACAAAAATAACTTACAATTTTTTCGATTATAACCCCGGATTGCTCGGAACTTGGTGCACCGGACTTTTTAATTCGGGCCCTCTTCCATTTTTCATGGCGAAAAGGTGGTGGAGGAGAAGTGACCCCTGTTTCCACATTCTCAGAATACGTCCCCTGTTGAGATTTCTCCTTTTCCACCATCAGTGTTTGCTCAAGTTTTCTATACCCCGAACGAGACATAACGTGCGGGGTAAGATTCTTCAAAGCTATCTCTTGAGCTTTCTTCCGACGATCCTGTCATAATTGAAATAAACAAACTGAAGTAAATAAGATAAACTTATTAATGTTATATAAACAAAAAAGTTACTTCACTTACCATCCAAGCCTCATTTTCACGGCTTTCTCTAAAAAGACGTCATGTCTCTTCATCAATATGTTGGTACTTTAAACATGGATTTTCGTCTTTAAGGTCGCCAAAAATGTATCTCGATGTCAGTCTTGACTTAAAGGTACGAAATTTAAGTGCGATATTGGATAATATCTTTGATCGAAGCGGTTCCACATCAGGAATGTCAAAGTTTGCCTGCAAAATAACATCATGAAATTAAAATTAATTAATCAATATTAAAAAGCATTATATGATAACAATAATAATGTAAAGCTTACCAGAACATCCTCCCATAGCATGTTCCGATCAACCTCTGAAACCTCATCCCATGAATTAATCAAAATGGAGAGCCTCTCACGAGAAACAACTCCAAGATAGCTCATAAACTCATCTGCCTTAGGACCAAAAGCCACTCCAGTGTTGACGTCAATGTCAACATGTGTCTTCTCACCAGCAGCACGTCTCAATGCAAGACGCTTCAATCTAGTAGGTCCTCTACTACCTCGCCCAGATCGAGGTCTGACTGGAGTCTGGTCGTCATCCATGTCTCTGTTAAAAAAATTAGGTAACAAACATTAGTTAATGTGCATCGAATTAAAATCATATAAAAATAATACATAAAATTATAAATGTTTATTTACATGTTGCATGTGGGTTGAATGTTTATATGTAAATTCCTTCACTGTGGTCTTTACGGGTTGCATGTACATCATCAAGTACATCGTCATCTTTATTAGTTATCATTGGTGTGAATGAACGAGTTTCGCCATATTCAATATCATTTATGGCTTCCCCTTGTTTTTTCCCGTGTAAAACGACATACCAATGTTCTGACGTAGGATCTTTCACATAGAAAACCTGAGATGCTTGTTGAACCATTATAAATGGCTCATCTCGATACCCTATCTTTCGAAAGTCCACTAGTGTGAATCCTGATTCATCAATTTTAACCCCACTTTTATTATCAACCCATTTACACTTGAAAACTGGAACGGAAAACTTAGTGTAGTCAATCTCCCATATCTCTTCTATAAACCCATAGTATGCCATTGATCCAAGTACTGGATTTGTATCTTTCGAAGTCGAAAACTGCATTGACTCGGCTTCAAGAGTAACACCAGAATTTTGAACTGTACTCTTTTCATCCAGGGACTTCGTGTAAAATATACAATTATTCACTTCGTACGCTGTACATGAAATGACATCAAACTTCAATCCAGCAGCCAACCAAGTCAAGGTCTCTGATGCCGTTGAATCCTTGAACACCTCATCTTTAAACCAAGGCATGAAAGTTCTATTATGTTCCATCAAGACCCATTTCTCTGCTTGTCTTGGGTTATTTGCCTTCACAATGGCTTTATGAGCTTCTATGTAAGGTACAACTTCATCTGTGTTATTCAATATGTACAAATGTGCTTGCAAGACTTCTGATCGAGATTTGCTTACAATATTCACACCATGTAAACATTTACTTGTAGAACGCCTGTGGTGCCATGAATTAGCTGGAACACCTATTGGATTTGCTTTTGTCATGTACTCTGAACAAAATTCAATACTTTCTTCAGCTATGTACCTTTCAATCATTGAAGCCTCTGGACGATAATGATTTTTCACATAACCTTTCAAAATTTTCATATACCGCTCAACAGGATACATCCATCTTAAGTACACTGGTCCACACAATCTAACCTCTCTTACCAGATGCACCACTAGATGAACCATGATGTCAAAAAAAGACGGAGGAAAAAACATTTCCAATTCACACAAGATAACAACAATTTCATTTTGAAGTTCATCTAGTTTTGAGGGATCAATGACTTTACAACAGATGGAAGAGAAGAATGAGCACAAACGGGTTATGGTGTGTCTAACATTTTTTGGTAAGATCCCACGGATAGCTACCGGCAACAATTGTTGTATCAAGATGTGACAATCATGAGACTTCAACCCAATTAACTTCAAATCTTGCATTGACACTAGACTCTTCACATTTGAGGAATGTCCTTGTGGCACTTTCACACCCTTTAGACATTGACAAAAACTAATTTTTTCATCTTTTGACATTGTGTAACAGGCTGGGGGCAAATATGTACGCTTACCCATTTGTATGGGTGCCAACTCGCCGCGTATGTTCATCTCAATCAAATCTAAACGAGCATTTACACCATCCTTCGTCTTCCCGTTAATGTTAAGAAGTGTACCAATTAAGCTATCACACACATTCTTCTCAACATGCATTACATCTATACAATGTCTGACTTCTAACCTCGACCAGTACGGAAGATCAAAGAAGATTGATTTCTTCTTCCAAATATTTGTCACAGATGACTTTTTTTTGGACTTGCCGAAGGTGTGGTCTATGTTATTTACCTTTTCGTAAACCTCAACACCGGTTAATGGAGTTGGTGGACCACTACCCTCTTGGTGTCCATTAAAGGCTTTTTTCAACCTCCGGTAAGGATGATGACTTCTAAGAAACCTCCGATGCCGAAGATATACTGTTTTCCTTCCATGTTTCAATTGTTGAGAAGCAGTGTCTTCTTCGCATATTGGACACGCTTTGTGACCCTTAACACTATAACCTGATAAGTTACCATATGCCGGAAAGTCATTGATGGTGCAAAATAACATGGCATGAAGCTTGAAAGTTTCATTAGCAAATCCGTCAAATACTTCGACACCCTGGTCCCACATTAACTTCAAATCTTCAATTAGGGGACTTAGATAAACATCAATATCATTCCCTGGTTGTTTCGGACCGGATATCATCATAGACAACATCATGTATTTTCGCTTCATGCACAATCCAGGAGGTAAGTTGTAAATAACTAGTAATACAGGCCATGAACTGTGATTTGTACTCATATTACCAAACGGATTCATTCCGTCTGTAGCTAAACCAAGTCGGATATTTCTTGATTCTTTACCAAATTCTGGAAAGTCATCATCAAATTTCTTCCATTGAATAGAATCAGCTGGATGTCGGTACATGCCATCGCATTTCCTCTCATCTGCATGCCATCTAAGATTCTTAGCATCGTCTGGGTTTGCAAACAAACGCTTCATCCTTGGAATGATGGGAAGATACCACATAACCTTCATTGGGGGTCCATGTTTTTCCATGTCATCAATAGAATCATCATCTTTTTGTTTCAACTTATAACGTGATAACCCACACCTCGGACAACTTTTCAACAATTCAAAATCTTTCCGGTATAATATACAATCATTAGGACATGCATGTATCTTTTTGTACTCCATACCCATTGGACAAAGAATCTTTTTTGCCTCGTAATTACGATTAGGTAGACTATTTCCCTCTGGAAGCATATCCTTCAACAGCTGGAGCAATTCCGTGAAGCTTTTATCAGTCCATCCGTTTATTGCCTTCAAATTCATCAATCTTAACACCGCCGACAACCGTGTGAAGTTAGTTGATCCAGGATACAAAGGAGTCTCTGCATCTTTTGACATACTTTCATATCCATGCGCTTTTGCAAAACACTCAGCTCCCACATCACGAATCATGTCCTCCAATCGATCATCATCTCCATCATCGTGTACTGCCTCATCCATGGTAGAACCCACATATTCTTTAGTTACGGAAACACGTGGTAAATTTAATAATTCACCATGCCATGTCCAAGTTGTATAAGATCGAAGAAACCCATCACATAACAGGTGTTCCCTCATGATATTCACATCCAGTATCCTTCCATTCAAACAATTAACGCACGGACACCTGATCTTTGCTCCATCATGACCACTAATAATCGCGTTACGCTGCGCAAATTGTATAAATTCCTCTACTCCCCTTTCGTACTCATCACTTATACGAACAACATTAATCCAACTTCGATCCATTATATATTCTGGAATATAGTTAGGATTTTCTAATAATTAGTATTCTCTTCAATCTCACACATTTGCCGAGGGTCGAACACCCCCGGACTCAATCCAAACACGATATTTCTATTCTAAAAGTAACAATAACTAACATAACATAAAACTTTTATTAAAATGTAATTAACAACTAACTAAATATTTCACTTCTAAAATTAAAATTCTAGAACAAAGTTTAATACACTATAGAATTCCATAAAGATTAATATCATATTCATTTTTATTTAAGTAAAAGTAGTTTAAAGTGACAATTATAAAAAATAAATGATGCCAGGGAAAAAAAGAAAGATATGCAAAGAGAAAGTGCAAAAAATAAAAATAATTACAAAAATAGAATTTATATATAATATAAATTTAAGAAAATAGAAATTATATAATACAAAAATTCAAAATACACACAAATATATAAATTATTAGTTATTAGTTATACATTCCAAGTTGTATTAGTTATTAATTAAATATATATTATAATACAGAAAAATAAAAATTCAAAATATTAAATATGAATTCAAAATTTTAAATATAAATTCAAAATATTAAATAAATACAACACTAACCTTTAGGTTGATGGTGATCGGAGACGAAGACGAAGGCGTAGGCGAAGGCGGTGGCGGAAGCAGTGGCGGTGGCGGAGCAGAAAAAACTAGCGAGCCAATAGAACAGTAACCACCTATATGCAGAAAACGAGTAAGGAAACGAAATGACAATGCCAAGGAAGTGAATAATGACAATGACAAAAACGAAAACGAAAACAAACGTTGAAGCAGAGAGAGCTGAAACTTACAATGCAAAGCAGAGAGAGCTGAGAACGTTGAAACGAAGAGCGAAGAAGACGAAAGTGAAAGTGAAAACCAGTGGCGCGCTTCTATTTTTAGGGTAAAATTGATTTACAAAAGCGGTTCTAGGGTAAGACCGCATTTGTAAATCAATTTAATTACAAAAATGCCACCGCGTTTTTTACAAATGCGTTTAAACGCAAAGCCGCACTAAATAAATGGTCGTTGTTTTCAAATTTTGTACTAGTGTTTGGATCAGTGTTTGGAACCTTTATGTTGTATGAAGTATTTGAGAAATTGGTACTCGGTGATTTATACTTATAGTCTTGTCCAAGTTTGGAGATTCAGTGAGTTTCAGTGCAGGTTTCTCACAAGTTTGGATTGATATTTATGGCTCTTGGGTGTTTGGCTTACTTCTACTTGCTGGCAAAGATCATGTTCAGTTGTTAGAGAAGGATGAGTTTTATTTATTTTGTATTCCTGTGTGAGAACATGACTTCTTTGGAAGAATGATGTATTTGTATTCTGTTGTGATAATGTCTTTATCATGCCTTTATCACTCTTGACATGTCTTTGTCACTATGGTTGTAGTTTTGTAGAGTCTCATGAATCCTCAGTTAGTTGGACATTAAAAAGATTGATTTGAGATTTTTTTTTATATAAGATTAAAACATTCCTCAAGTATCTAAAAAATTTCGTCAATTTTTATTTTAAAGTATGTTTTCATATATAATTTTAATTTTACCTTCTAAACAATTTATCTATATATATTCTTTAACTTATTTAAGTGAGTGAAAAACATCTTCTCACGTAAGCATTCATCTTGAAAAAAATAATATCAAAAGTTTTTAAATTATGTGTCAAGAATTACAATTCAATTCCTTGTAACCCTCTTATCTAGTTACAAATATTTAAAAAATATTATTTCTTCAAAATGAGCTTTCTCTCAATTCTTTATGTGCATAATTTTAATATTTTATTGTATAATTTATTTAAATTTTACTATAATCTTGGGCCCTTCCATACGTGCTGATATAAAATTAAAGAAAGAAAGAGAACTTCAACTTCTTATATTTTTGTAAAGTTTTCGGCACAAAGAATTAAGTATACATTTTGCTTATCGTTGATTATGACAACATGGGTTAGATCTAGATAGTTTTTTAATTTTTTTATAAGGATTAAAGTATCCTTCAAATACTTTTTATTTATTTAATTATTTATTTATTTTGATGAAAAAAATAATTGTTGATAGAATAATTCTAATACTTTTATATATAAGTCTTCGTACTTGTTAAATAAAAAATAAATATATTTCATATCTTCAAAATATTAATAACATTCACCTTTACATTTAATACTAACTTTATAGAATAAGAAGATAATGCTTTCATCTACAAAATATATAAGAACAAATGACTTCTTACATGATGATTATACCAATAATTAGGGTATTGAAAGAAGTAGCAACTGTGAAGCTTCTTTTTGTATGTACAAAATCATGTTATTTATTCTATGAATGATGAGAGTGAAAAGACCATGATTTGATAAAAATGGAAACAAGTGAAGATGAAAGGAGGGAGGGTAGATGATGCATAAATGATCATGCATTTAAAGGGAATGGAGAATGCTTTAAAGTTCCAACCTCCCTCTTGCCACCTAAGACCCACCATACATTGAGGGAGTGGAAAGTTGGTAGAACTTGTTAATTCATCTTTCCTTTTATTAGAATCTCTTGAATTTACTTTTCACAAAGTTGAAGCCATATCAAAGAAACCACCATTATTTTTCCTCACTTCATTTCATATGCACTTAATCATGTGTATTACACATCTTAGATTCGTAATATGTTACAAGTTATGAATAGTATATGATGAATTTGAAAAATATCATCACAAAATTATAAAAATAAAAAAACTGTTTTCCATCTTAATGAAATAGTACACTTCTGTCTTTCAAAAGTGACTCCTTCCATTATTTTATTTCCACATGCATATGAGGTCCCCCCAAAGGAAAAAAAATAATTATTTCATCTTTGTCTTTCTCTGAAAATGAAGATCGTGAAGTGAATTCTTATGGAAATGATTAAATTTTATCTATACTTGCTATGAGTAAAAAAATTTAAACTAACCAGTGAGGGACGTGTTGTCGATCTAACATTAAATACTAGGTTATGGAATGTGATCATGTGTTGCGTAAACAGAGGACGTGATCCTAAAGCTATGGAAACATTGATGAAACAAATTCAAAGTACAATTAAAAATGTCTGAAAAATGGGTACCAAATTCTAATCTCTTGTCAATAGACAAAAAACAAAAATCGTAAAAGTAAAGGATCCAAGATGCAATCTTAGCAAGAGAACCATGGTCATCATGTTTGATACGAAATCATATATAATTTTTGGCCCTTCAAATTATATACAGTGATGGTTTTAGAAAATAAAATATAATAAAAGATAAATTTATAATTAAATAATATAAAAATTATTAAAATAATAGTATCATTTTGTCAAGCAGACGTAAAAATATCAAGATCTATAATTTTAGTGTCTTCTTGACAGTAAAAAAGAAAAACCAAAATGTTGAAAATTGAGGTACAAAATATAGAATAATTATTTCATATATAAAACTCAAGTACACTTTATCCAAGTAATCACTCCTAAAAAAATTAAATACAAAACTAAGAACAAAGAGAAGAGAAAAAAAGAAAGATAAAACACTGGTGAAAAGATGGTTGAAGCAGCAGAGCAAAACCTGAAATCTTCTTCTACACATCAACACTGCAACTTTGCAAGAGGTGGAACTTCACTCCTTCGGCATTGCTCCGATCTCCGGCGAAGCTAATATACGCGGGACAGTTAATATTAATGTGGTACCTTCCAGAGACCCAAGTTCCGACCTTCCACTTGACCCTCCCGTTGACCTTAACGTTGACCATAACGGTGCCGGAACTTTGGTCCTGCTGCAGGGAGGCGAGAACAAACGGCGCGACGGGGACGGTGTTACCGTAGAGGAACGGCGACCAGACGGTGAAGTCGTGGTGGCCCTGGTAGGTGTCGGGGAGGGCGGTGGGGAGGGAGATCTGCTGGCTGCGGTAGGAGGCGTGGAGGCGGAGCGCGTGGTAGTAGACGCCGATACGGGCGTTGGGGTTGTGGGCCGAGAGGGTGACCTGCATGGTGAGGGAGAGGGTGTTGGGGATGGGGGAGGAGAGGTTGAAGTTTAAGAGGGTGGCGTCTTGGAGCGTGAAGCGGGGCTTGGTGGGGCGGAGGATGACCCATATGAGGAAGACAACGAAGAGGACCAGGAGAATGAAACCGGCGGCGCCGATCAGAATGAGGCGGAGGAGACGGCGGTGTGAAGAGTGGTGGTGGCCGCAGTCCTTGGTGGACATGGTGCTTGTTGGAGAATTA
Organism: Phaseolus vulgaris; assembly: GCF_051622355.1. Classification (NCBI taxonomy): domain Eukaryota; kingdom Viridiplantae; phylum Streptophyta; class Magnoliopsida; order Fabales; family Fabaceae; genus Phaseolus; species Phaseolus vulgaris. The sequence goes on from NC_143508.1 coordinate 10,106,405, forward strand.
CTTGGAGGAATAATAGGTTGGAGAGGGACCTGTGTTTGTGAGTCTGAGTGAGTATATATGTAATGCAAAGATGAATAATAATAATAATAATAATAATAAAATAATAAATAAATAAATAATAATAATAATAAAATAATAAATAAATAAATAATAATAATAATAAAGATAATGGTGATGATAATAATAATAATGATGTAAATGTAGGTGTTTCTTATGCTGTACACTCTGCAATGCCGAATTCAGAGAAAGAGAAATTATTTTGATGCAAAAAATAATTGGTGAAGACCTACCTAGTAGCAGAAGAGTGAAGAAAGAGAAGTACACATGTCTGTGTCATAAGAGTATCTAAGGACTTCAAAAATTCACTACTATTATAGGTTGATATTTTAATGATTTTAAATAAAGTAAAAGTTGCTTTTGTGTTTGTTTATAATAAAAGATTATTTTTTAAAACAAAAATCTTTATAAGAAGCTACTTGAAATAAATTAGGAGTTAACCAAATTTTATTTTTTAGTTTTTAAATTATTTTATAAAGCTAAAAAACGATTAATGAGTTCTGTCTGGATTCTTTGATGAGAAAAGTTGTAACAAAGAGACTCTGATTACTAACAATGTGTTTAGAGGGCGGAAATGTTTACCCTTATTACTATTTTTATATTATTGCATTGATGCTATAAAGGGGAATTTGGTGCATTGAAGGAAGTCTTAGATGAATTAATCATACATAGGTGATATAGTAGAAAAAGAAAAATAAGATAGAAATATAGTGAATGATAAATGAATGTCAGAGTATAAGTATTTCTTTTATTATCATCAGAGAAAGTTATTTTGAGAAATGAAGGTGTGGGAGTATAAGTATTTCTTTTTGTAATCATTACCTAAATTATTTTATTCTTTGGTGATTAAAAAAATTATCATTACCCAAAGAAAACTATGTTTGAGCTAGATTTCTCAATTTCACTCTTAACATATTACTTTGTTTTTATTCATTTACTTAGACTTAAAAAAAAATCTCGGCAGATAAAGTGGGTTACAGTTAAAATGATAGTGACTTTGGTTCAATACAATATTAAAATAATTTTTTTTACAAAAAAATAATTTTGAAAAACTAAAGTCTATCTCTATCTTTTAAGTGTTGTTTTCAAAACATAATTGACTTATATATATATATATATATATATATATATATATTTACTTGCTTTGTGAGTTTATTAAAAAATGTAAAATAAAATAAAATTATAACATGATAATATACTAAAAATATTATATGAGTATTTTTTTTTATAAAATATTAAATAAGTACAATTAATAAAATTTAATACTTTTTTTTCCGAACATTTTGAAAGATTAACTTGTTTACAAAGTGTTTGACGAATTGTCTATATCTCTTTAAAGTTTAATTTAAATTTAACGTTAAATCACATTAGAAAGTCACTACAACAAAATCATGAAATAGAAACTAATTTTAGACATTAAAAATAATTAGTTGCTATTAAATTAGAGATAATTTTAGAGATTATATAAATTTTTTGTTTTTAAATTAGTTTCTATTATTGTTAAATGATTTCTAAATTAGTATTTAAAAACAATGTTTTTGCTACCAAATTTAGAATCTAAATAATTAGTAGTTAAAATTTTGATTGTTAATTAGTTACCAATTTAGAAACCATTTAACAATAATAGAAACTAATTTAGAAACTATTTTTTTTAGTTTATAAAATGGTCTCTAATTTAGTTATTATTGTAACTAATTATTTTAGTATCTAAAAATTGATTTCTATTTGATGATTTTATTGTAGTGAGTGTTTTCAATACTTTCATTTTCTTTAATCATTATATTTTCTCTTCCATTCTTGAAAATCCAAGTTTGTTTGGTTTCTTTTGAGTTGGCTTAAGATCACTTCCTAAGATGTATCTTTCTCTCTTTAATATTTGTATTTATATTCGGAGATTTATTTTATTTTCTTGTAATATGTTTTCCTCACAAATGATGTAATTTATTTTAGTTACTAATTGTTTTAGGTGGAAGAAAACATTAGCAAGTTTGTGAAGAAAGGGTTTCACACTATCTCAAATTGGTGTCATTCTTTAAGATTCCCATGGTATTGCTGGTGAAGAGCATACTCGCTACTATAGTGCTTACGATTTGCCGATAAAAAAAAATAGTGCTTACGATTAGATTCATTTTCATTTATAAATAAAGATGAATGAAGTGCTTAAGGGAAAAAGTAGTATGAAGAATAAATTTGTATGGTGCCCCTAGAAGAGCAATAATTAAAAAGTTTGTATAATGTGAAAGTGCTACCACATACAAGAAACAAGTAAATCTTTAGAGTTTTTTTTAAAAAAATAGAGAAAGACAAGAATGACACTGAAAAAACTTCGTGTAAGTACTCAACCTAAAGTCATGAACAGTTATGAGACTTCACATTTAAATTGGTATGTTTATGCATGTAAAAGTATTACAAACTTAAATGTAGATGATAATCTTAATCAAGATGAAAATTTGACATACAGAAAATTATTCAGAAGATTAATTGTGAAAGTTATAATCAAGTATGGTCTTCTTTATTATTTTGTTGAATACGAAAGAATCACAATATACGAAAGATTAATTGTAGGAATACTACAGATGTGGAAAATGAATACATAGAAGAGATGAATAAAGTTAAGCAAATCATGTTTAGGATTCATAATAACATTTGCTTAACTTTTGCTGATGTCTTAAATGTGGTTAAGAATAGATGATGTAATTGAAGATTTTGATGGACTTCAACATTCAAGTACTAATGAGAAAAGATTTTTCATACCTTTTGTGTTGTTAGTGGATTGGGGAGAATCAATCTACCACCAAGAAGTGTCAAAGAACACCTTTTGGGGTTTAGCTTGTCTTGCGCGAACCAAAAGATGAATGGGATATGTGGTTGTATGTAGATTACAATGGTAGGTAAGATTTGAAAGGAGAAATATAATAATTTTCGAGAAATGTAAAGTTGATCACATTGAGATTTTTACATTAGCACAATTAATAGTCTAGTTTTGAGTGAAAATAAGAAAATGTTAGTTATTTTCACCTATGTTCAGTGGTGTATTGATCCTAAGTCTTGTTTTTTGTGGTATGGGAAGAATTAGGTAGGGGGTATGTTATGAGGTAAGAGGAGGTAAGAAGATGGTGAGGTAGGAACTGGTCAGAGTGTTTGCAGTTGCGGTTTTTGAACCATCATGAGACTCTTTTTTTTTTTTTACCAAAATAGGGTTGTTGTAAAAAAAAAATTACAAATCTGAGGCAAGTCGTGTCAACTTGACATGACTTCATATATAGAAGTCGACTTTTCCACGTCAGCCTGAAGTCGTGCCAACTTGACACGACTTCTATCACGTCAACCTGAAGTAGTGCCAAGTTGGCACGACTTTGTCCACATCATTTTTTTTTTTAAATTTTCTTGTTTTTAAATAAATATATATTATAATTATTTAATTATAATTAAAATTATAAGTTATATAATATTTGAAATTAATTTGATAAATAATTTTTTTATGAAGGAATAAATACTTAGGTAAAGAAAATGAGGAAATTAATAATCAAACTTGAAATTGAATTTTATTATTAAGCTTGTTTGTGCGGACAATTGCTTCTATTGTGACCTTCGGTTTTGCAATATGAACAATTTTTTTTGTTTTTCATATTTTTTATTAATCTAATAACCAAATTAATATATTATATTACCGTCAAACATGATTCATACACAATTATTCATTTTTTTATTGCTTAAAACTAACACTCTTAGAAAATTATGTATCAAATTAATTTTAAACATTACATAACTTACTACTCAATATAAAAAAAAAGAAAATTATATATATATATATATATATATATATATGACGTGACACGACTTCAGGGGTTGGCGTAACGTGACAAAGTTGTGTCAACTTGGCACGACTTGTCCATATTTGTAAATTTTTGAAAGCGACCACATTTTGGTAAAAACGAAAAAAAAGACCTCATGATGGTCAAAACCCCTGCACCTGCAGTAGTTTTGTTCAGGTTTAACATACCACATTGTGTGGTTTATGAGTTTGTTTTCTTTTTTTGGTGTTATGTTGTTTGGAGCTTTGCTATTCCTTTTTGGCTATGAAGTTTACGTTTGCTTTGTTAAGTAGACTTGATGGTCTTTTACATGATTTTGTATAAGGGTTGTAACACCTTTCAAGTGCTCCATTTTTTTTATTAATTCATTCTTTGTCATTAAAAAAATATGAGACATGTTTAATATTTAGGAGTTAAGATCGATGGTATAATTTAAATACAATTTTCTTAACCCTTCAAGGTGCCTTTTAAAAAAAATTCCTAATGAAGTTTCAAGCTCCAAAATAAACAATACTTCAGATGCAATGATTGATCATAGTAATATCATCTCAATGAACTTGAAGTCGAAACATTAATGTTGATTGAGAAAATCGAAAAGGTTCCAAAAGTTAAAATAAACTAATCATTGTTCTTTTAACCTCAACTAGAAGAAATTTGTTCCCATTAAATCTTGAAGGAAAATTTGTTCTTAATAATCCCACACAATATCAATAACAATTTAAATGCATATTCCCTTAGAAATATTATGTTAAGAACAAAATCATAATAAAACTTGAAACTCGAAAACCAATAATCCTTCTAATAATAAAACTTCAAACCAACAATACTTCTAGACAATTAACCTAATTATTTTATTTCATTAGTTGAAATCAGAACAAATAACGTATCAATAGTTTAGATCGAAACAAATAATATATCAATAGTTTTTGAAGGACTAACTTGCGGTTCATCTTTTCAAAAATCACAAACTAATAAAAAACTACAATTACAAATGTGTAAAAGCAATTTTAAATTCTTTTTGCAGCCTAAAAGATTAATATAAGTTTGGTTCATTTTTTTACCTTACTTTTAATCTATCTGCCAACCTATTATTCGTTTATAGTTTTATATTTCCTTATTAGCAGTATGAAGTAGGTAACATGATGAAACTTTGCAATGATAAATAAATGAGAATGAAAACTATTAATGTAGGTATCACCTATGCTACAAGGCTCACAGATTCCGAAACTATGATTCAGTTGTATGAAGTTGATATAACCAGAGAGTTGCAGTGTTTTACTGTTGGAACATTTATGAGTAAATAGTTGTCAGAAGTTGTCTGTGGATTTAAACCTGTTAGATGGTTTCATTAATTATTATGCCATATGTGTTGATGTGCATTCATACAAGTACTATAGTTAGAAATCTCGAGAACAGTGAAGAGCCATTGCTATAATTTCGAATAGACTCTTCATTTCAACTATTCAGTCGGTGGATCTAATTAATACGTAAGAAACCAATCTTTCTCTTTCAAAACTGCATTACAGGAACTCATTGAGAGCAGATTAACTCAAACTATATTATAAAAAAATTTCTAAACTTAATTTTTTTTAAATATAATTTTAATAAGATTTGTTAGGTTTGGTCATTCGTTATCCATATCTATCAAACTACCTATAAATACCTAACCTAGTTTCATGTTTAAAAGTATCAAGAACTGAGTTCATCCACCTTTAAATATTCAGTAATAATTTGGCTACACTGTTATACTGAAATGCAGAGTTATTATATTATATTTTAAATTAATATTTATTTATTTAAATGAATCTGAATCCTTTTTTGTTATAGGTATTGTTTTTGTTTATTTGTTTATTTATTTTATAATACTGATCTTTTATATTATATATTAGATATTTAAGATTATTTATATCAAGGAAACGTTTAACGTGATTGTAGAAGAAGTAAATTTATAATAAATACAATATTTAATGTAAGAAAGGATGTATTGATGTTAGATTATAGATCAATCAACGTGAATTGATCCATATTTGTAAAAAAGTATTTATAAAATTTAAGATGATCATGCACTCTAGTCTATGTAAATTTTGGATATTTATTTTAAAAAATTAATTAATATTAACTTAATCAGAAATATAGAAAATTATGTTCGGCGTATACACAAAATAGAAATTAATCATTTTGTAAAAAAAGTTAATTAAAAGTATAATTTAACATAAAATTTAATTAATATTAGAAAATAAATCTAACTATACTATATTTGTAGGAAAAAGAAGGTTTTTAACGAGTTTTATTTATTTATTAGATATGATTTGGGATAATGAAGTTCGATCATTAAAGACCTATCACATTTGACTCATATTATTATCATATTATTATGTAATACTCATAAAAGTAATTTTGAACTTTACTTTTATTTGTTATTTTTGTTCAGGAGGACTCTTATCCAATACATCATGTAATAGTTATATTTGAACAAATTAACTTGTTTATTACACTAAAATGACAAACAAGTGACAAAATCATTTCATGCAACTTTTAAATAAAATAACTATTGAATGTTTTAAAAGTTGTCTAACCTTAGGGTATATGAATTGCAATGACCTCCTTCCACTTAAAATATGTCTCAATCACAACTTTAATTATAGTAAGGTTATATAATACAATTATACTTGTTAAATGTAATGAAAAATGTTAAATTTACCTTTGTGATATAATTTCCTAACTTTGTTTTCTTTTAAGTGAACAAGACCACACCACTATGTAATCCCTATATACAATTACAATTAACTGCCAATGAGACCTACAATGAATGATAAACAATTAGTTCTATGATTACCTAATTAGTTTAAAATAAATACAAGTTAGAAAGCTAACCCATCAATGTATTGGACTTTTATCTTCCCAAATTTTTGCATGGATTGAGGCTCAACAAATTCATATATTTATGATTTTCCTGACTCCACACTCAATTTGTCTATATACATAACACAATGAATTATAAGTTAAATGTAATTATTATAATATGAAAAACAAAGAAAAACATAAAATGATCACCTATATGACCCATAGTTGTATCACTGAAATGATTAATATGGAGGTAACCTAACCTCCAATATGTATGGTAAGGAAATGTATAGAGGAAAAATAATAGTATCAACTTCAAATACTTTGTGGTCTTTGTATCTGTAAAGGTTTCCTCCTCAACCTAGATAATATGGTTAGAAGCTAAGATATGAGATCATCCTCAACTTCTACCATTTGATCATCAACAATAATAGGTTAGGTTCTCTCAGAATCTGCTTAGTACAATGGAACATTTTTTCAACGAAAGGCAAAATGTTAGTTCAACATTGATAAAAATTATAACAATAAAAACTAAACAAAAAATAATACAATGTAATACACGTGCCTGTGTTGAGATTGGTAGGACCAAAGGTCTAAGCCAAGCCAAAAAAGTTACTAAAACCTCTCCCACCAATTGAATATTTGTACTGGGAAGGGGCACTCGAACAATAGCATCTTGAGCTTCTATCAGCCACTACACGTTGGACTGTAGAGGGACACTATGAATGATTAACCTTCCTTGTCAACCAATTGCCACTAGACGCGAGGGGTTATCTTCAACATATAACTCACACTAGTTTGGTACATCAATGCGAGTAAGATCTGTTTAAGGATTTGCAACAACACAGCTTCCTTTAGTGCTCACTTGAATAACCTCGAGAATTGTACAAGGTGTTTCTTGAGTCTGTTATTAGGAACGAGTAAGAGACTCTAACTTCTCGTTAAACTCTTACTGCAAGGACTGTCAAATTTGATTTAATTTTTCTTCAAATTGCATCTCCATCTTATGTAAGGGCTATTGACTACTAGAGTCGACACTTATTTGTAGTTATGAACCAAAATAATTGAGGAGTTCCTAAGAACCACCAATACCGCACACACATCCTCTGGGTGACCTGCTTAACTAATAAATCTTACAACATACGAAAAATAACTAAGTATAACTCTAACTACTTAATCTATGAATGTGGAAAAAATAGAATAGAACTTGTACTTACAAGATCAATATACTCAAGCTCCTAGTACCTTTGCTCAAGTCTTCCCGCGAGACAATGCTTTTGGTTTAAATAAATAAAAAATAAAGATAAAATATTTTAAAAATAATATAGCTTAAGTATTAGATAAAAAAAAAAAAAATTCTCTTCGTCTTCTTCCTAAACTAAACCCTTTTTTCTCCCTCCTCTTTATCGGACAATCCATTAATGTTTTATAATCTTTTACACTAGAAACTGGTTTTGACCATCACATTAGCACAATGACACAATAAACTTATTTTGATACAAGTACACGTGCACGTGTCTTTTAATCGGTAAGAATTACATGTCAAATCAAAATTAAATAAAAATAATAAATGACAAGGAGAAAATATAAGATTATTTAATATTTATATCCAACTATTGTACTCCTATTTCTTTGCCTTAATGTGTAAGTTTTAACTTCCGAAAATAAGTCCGAAAACATTTTCTTTTCGTACAAGTACTTCTCTTTTGCTGACTTCAAATTTTCACCCACTGCTTCCTCAACATTCTCTATTCAGTTACTACCAAAGCTAACTTTTTGTCACTTCCAATAAACATGCAACTTCATTCTCCATTTTTCTCACTCAAACATGTATATGCAATATTATATTTTGGTAATAATTTTAGGTTCAGATTTTGCGAAAAATGGATACGGACCCATGTGTTGTAAGGAGATTTAATTTCGCTTTTTTTAATCATCCTGAAAACAAATTAGAGAAGCACAACTTTGTAAAAGAAATCGTGTAAAAGTGATATAATTGTACTAAAGTGATATTACTTTAATATTAAATAGATATTTGATCAACAATTTTTACAAGTGCCTAGGTGGATTCTTTTGAAAAAAATTATTTGTTTTTTGCTCTAAAATAATTGGAATAACTAATTAAATTATTAATTTGTTAAATTTTATAAAATTAAGAATTTTTTAGTTATTTTTAAAAATTTAACTAAAAACATGGTATTGAAATCCTAGTCCTAACCGAAAACTAAAGTCTAAAATATATAAAATTGTAAGGATATCGTGTGCGGAAGCGTAATAATTTCAACCAAAGATTATGAGAAATTAAAGTAACAAAGTAAAGTGAGAATGATACCAGAAATTTTTAGGTGGAAAACCCCTTTAAATAGAGGTAAAAAACCACCGATGAGAGAGTCAAAACTTCCACTATAATGGTACTGAGAGTACAATGAATTCCTCTCATACTAATAGATAAATAACCCTAAAAAAAATCCTCTCTATATGGATTAAACACTTACACCCAAGAACAGTAATAGAAAGTATATGAAAAGAGAGAGAAAGCAAGTGTGTGTTGTTTGTTTGTTGTGTGTTACATTGTTTGAAGGAAGCCACTATATATGGTGGTTCTAGGAGACAACAATAATAAATACAATTAATGGTAATTAACCTCCCTTTGATGACAATTAATTGTAGTAAGAAACCTCCATTTGATTACAATTTAATTGTGGTGAGTAACCTCCCTTTGATTTCAATTAAGTGTGGCAAGTAACCTCCCAATTATGACAAGAAAACGGAAAGGTGAGTCATAACCTTGACTTGCCTTTGACTGGAACACTCTCTCGCCATGAAGCCTTGATTAAGTATAGATAATACCAGCTAAGTTCAGACAATGATCGAACTTAGCCGATGGAAGTGGCTTGGTCAACATGTCTGCAGGATTTTCGGTCGTATGAATTTTTTCAACAATTATATCTCCTGTATCAACAATGTCTCGGATAAAATGGTGTTTAATTTCAATTTGCTTGGTCCTTGAGTGATACTTAATGTTCCTGGTTAAGTGGACAACACTCTGACTATCACAAAATATAACAAAAACATCTTGTTGAAGACCAAGTTCACTTACCAAGCCTCGAAGCCATATAACCTCTTTCATACCTTTTGTAGCAACAATATATTCTACTTCAGTGGTGGAAAAAACCGCAATGGCTTGAAGTGAAGAATACCAACTGATAGCAAACCCACATAGGGTAAAAATGTAGGCTGAAAGTAACCTTCTCCGATCTAAATCACCACCATAGTCAGCATCAACATAGCCAACTACTCCTCCGGGATCGTTATATGTTGATCAAATACCAAACTAAGATCTGGAGAACCTTTCAGATAACGAAGTATCCATTTAACGACTTCCCAGTGTGCCTTGCCTGGATTATGCATGAACCTGCTAACAATGCTAACAACATAAGCTAAATCAGGTATAGTACATACCATAGCATACATGAGACTTCCAATTGCATTTGAATACGGGACATGTGACATGCGCCTTTTGTCCTCGTCTGATTTTGGACATTGATCTGATGACAACTTGAAGTGGGCGGCAATTGGAGTATTAACAGCTTTGCAATCTCGCATTCCAAATTTGTCAAGCATCTTAAGAACATACTTCTTTTGTGATAGAAAAAGTTTTCCAGCTTGACGATCTCTATTGATCTCCATTCCTAAAATTTTCTTGGCCGGACCTAAGTCCTTCATATCAAATTCACTACTAAGCTGGGCCTTTAACTTGGTAACTAAAGATTTATCTCTTGCGGCAATCAACATGTCATCAACATATAACAACAAGTATATAAATGACCCATCAGATGTCTTTTGAAAATAAACACAATTATCATAGCTACTTCTGGAGTATCCATGTCCAACCATGAAAGAATCAAACCTCTTATACCATTGTCTTGGTGATTGCTTCAAGTCGTAGAGAGATTTCTTCAAACGACATACATGGTCCTCCTTTCCAGGAACAACGAACCCCTCAGGCTGCTGGATGTAAATCTCTTCCTCAAGATTACCATGAAGAAAAGCAGTTTTCACATCTAACTGTTCCAACTCCAAATCATACAAGGCAACTAAAGCAAGTAATATACGTATTGAAGTATGACGAACAACAGGAGAAAATACTTCATTAAAGTCAATACCTTTCTCTTGATCAAAACCTCTTACAACAAATCTTGCTTTATTCCTTGTACTCTCAACACCAGGGATCCCTTCTTTTCTCTTAAAGATCCACTTGCAACTAATGACTCGTTTTCCTTATGGTAACTTTGCCAATTCCCATGTTTCGTTTTTGAGAAGACTCTCAACTTCTTCTTGCATAGTAGCAATCCACTTTGTTGAGTCGTCATTAGAGATAGTTTCAGAGTAATTCTTGGGTTCACCTTCTTCACCCATCTCTTCTGCAATAGTTAAAGCATAAACAATGTTGGCAGATTCTGCAATTAATCTTTGAGTTGGTTTTCTTGGTCTCTGTTGTGGAAGTTCTTGAGCCATAGACCACGGTTGTGGTAACCCTCGTCGTTTAAGTGGACATTGCTCATGTGGACTCAAATATTTATTTGTACCATCAATAACAATGACTTGATCACCTTGAGTACTAGAGGAATTGGGAACGTCTTCCTCATGAGCGGGTGTTTTAATCTCAAACTCCACATTCTCTCGAGCATCTTCCTGTTCACCTGTATCAATTGAGGAAATGACAGTATCTTTTACAGAAGAGAGCATAACATTTTCATTAAAGGTCGCATTCCGACTGTGAATTATTTTGTGAGATTCTGGGTCATTGATAAGTGTCTAATTTCAGTAATATTTCATATTAAAATATAGGCACTTAAGATATAGCCCTCTAGCCCTTTATATTGCTAATTTACATATAAAATAATCTCTAATTTATGAATTTATACCTTTTTATATTTTTTATGATCTTTATTTGAATAAGAGTAATTTATTCCCAAATTTGGTGTTAATTGCAGATTTCTAAGGAAGATTGGAGATTTGGATTTAAGATGAATGATTTGAGCTAAAAAGATAAAGATAGAAGGTCTTAGAATGGAAAAAGATGGAAAGAAAGATTGGACTTTTTTTTATGTTTTATCATTTAGCCCATTAGCGCGACATAGGAAACAACCTAACCCTAGAAAACTAGGATAAATAGAGAGCTAGAGGCTAAATTGTAGTGTGCCAGATTGAGAGGAAAACACCATAGAGTGAATTGTAATCAATTGGGAGAATGAAAGGTGCTAGAAGTATGCGTAGCTAATTCTACCCTTTGGGATTGAGAGTAATATGCTCAAACTCTTATGTATTGAGGTGATATCTTATATATTAATATTTAGTTCTTGATTGATTATTGGTATTGTTGTTTTGCTATTAACTTTCCGTGACATATTGAGAATCTTAAATCTGACCGAGAGGTATTTTTAGGGTTTGGACCTAAACATCAATACTTAGCATATTTGAGTGTTAGGGATAGACTTGAAATGTTAATTGCCATTAACGTCTGAGTGTGATTCTAAGTTGTTTTTATAAATATGCGAGGGATCGATATTTAGGAAACATTCTTAAGGATTTTATATGGGAGAGATCGATATAAATGAATTTTCTACGGGCATCAATTTCAATCAAAGAGCTTAATATTAACATGCTAATCAAAATACATGAGAGTGGAAGAGATGAAACCTAATCCTATTTTTCCAATTGAAGCAACTAATTCTTTGTTTGTTTTCTTATTGATCAGTGCCAACATCATCACTTCAAACTCTTTTTATTGTTATATTTAGCGAATATTGTACTCGATAATTCACTGTTCCTTGTGGGATCAATATCCGTCTTTAGGGACAATTATTACTTCTGACGCGGTGCACTTGTCGTAAAAAAGTCATCAGTCATACAAACGATAGCCTTTAACCCCTGAGTCATAACCCAAGAAAATGCACTTCTTAGCATGAGGTTCTAATTTTCCCTCGTTTACATGAGAATAAGCAAGACAACCAAATATTTTAAGATTAGAATAATCAATAGGGTTACCTGACCAAACTTCTTCTGGAATGTTGCAGTCAATTGATATATTAGGAGAGCGGTTTATCAGATAACATGCCGTTGAAGCCACTTCAGCCCAAAAAGATTTGCTCAAACCAGAATGGGAGAACATGCAACGAACTCTCTCCAGGATAGTTCTATTCATTCTTTCTGCAACCCCGTTCTGTTGTGGAGTACTTGGGATGGTGAAGTGTCTGGAAATGCCTTCCTTCTTGCAGAAATCATTGAATTCATTTGAACAGAACTCAAGGCCATTGTCTGTCCTTAACCTCTTTATCTTCTTGCCAGTCTGATTCTCAATCAATAATTTCCACTATTTAAAAGTGGAAAATGCTTCATTCTTATGTTTGAGAAAATACACCCACAGTTTTCATGAGAAATCATCAATAATTGTCATCATATAACGACATTTACCTTTGGAGAGAACTTTTGACGGACCCCAAAGATCCGAGTGAATATAATCCAAAGTACCTTTGGTTCTGTGTATGGCTTTAGAAAAACTAACCTTTTTCTGCTTACCAAAAATGCAATGTTCATAGAAATCAACCTTTCCAGTACAGTGGTTACCACGGTGACCTTTCTTCTTGAGGATTAGAATTCCCTTCTCACTCATGTGGCCTAATCTCATATGCCACAACTTGGTGTTATCTTTGTTGGGTGAGGCAATAACTGCAAAACCTGTAACTGTAGAACCCTGCAACACATACAAACTATCACATCGAATTGCCTTTAGTAACACAAGAGCTCCTTTAGACACTTTTAAAACTCCACCTTCAGCTGAGTATCTACACCCATGAGATTCAAGGGTGCCTAAGGAAATGAGATTGCGTTTCAACTCAGAGACATATCTGACACCTGTTAAAGTTCTAACAATTCCATCATGTGTCTTGATTTTGATTGTTCCTTCACCAACAACTTTGCATTGAGCATCGTTTCCCATCAAAACAAGACCATTATAAACTGGTTCATATGTGGTAAACCAATCTCTATTGTGAGACATGTGAAAAGTACAACCAGAATCAAGAATCCATTCATTTTTAGACCTTTGTTCAGTGTTGGAAGCTACAAAACAATCCCCATCAGATTCAGTTTCAACAATACTAGCTTCGGCAAATTTTTCTGGTTGTTTACCATTTCCCTTATCTTCTCTATCTTGCTTATTTTTCAATTTATAACATTCAGAGATCTTGTGTCCCTTTTTCTTGCAATAACGACAATATTTGGAGTTCTTGCCTTTAGATTTTGACCTAGATTTATACTTATTGTTCCTACCTTTCTCTTGATTTCTCCCTCTAACTACTAATCCTTCACCAGAACTTTTAGAATGAATTTGAGTATCAAATTTTTCTTTGGCTAGTAAATTAGTCTTGACATCACCAAAGCTTAAGGTAAGATAATTACCGTATAACATAATTTCTTTGAATTGTCGATGCGAGGGTGGTAGAGAAACAATAAGTAGAACGACTTTATCCTCATCATTAATTTTAACATCCAAATTTTCCAAATCAATTATGATGGAATTAAATTCATCAAGGTGAGATTGGATGGGAGTACCTTCGGACATTTGGAGTGTAAAGAGTCGCTCCTTTAACCAGAGTTTGTTTGCAAGACTTTTGGTCATGTATAGAGACTCCAATTTACTCCATATGTCTGCTGTAGTTTTCTCGTTGATGACCTCACGCAACACCTCACGTGACAAGCATAACTGGATTGCAGACAATGCCTTTTCATCCATCTCATCCCACTGCTCCTCCGTCATAGTGGATGGTCTCATCATTTTACCTGTCAAAACTTTCTTTAAACCATTTTGGGTGAGAACAGCTAGCATTTGGACTCGCCAGATAGCAAAGCTGATTTTACCATCAAATTTCTCAATATCCAATTTTGACATTATTGAACAACAGATCCTGGTTGAATTATCGAAAAAGCTCTGATGCCAATTTGTAGGGATATCGTGTGCGAAAGCGTAATAATTTCAACCAAAGATCATGAGAAATTAAAGTAACAAAGTAAAGTGAGAATGATACCAGAAATTTTTAGGTGAAAAACCCCTTTAAATAGAGGTAAAAAACCACCAACGAGATAGCCAAAACTTCCACTATAATGGTACTGGGAGTACAATGAATTCCTCTCAAACAAATAGATAAATAGCCCTAAAACAAATTCTCTCTATATGGGTCAAACGCTTACACCCAATAACAAAAATAGAGAGTATATGAAAAGAGAGAGGAAGCAAGTGTGTGTTGCTTGTTTGTTGTATGTTACATTGCTTGAAGGAAGTCACTATATATAGTGGTTCTAGGAGACAACAATAATAAGTACAATTAATGGTAATTAACCTCCCTTTAATGACAATTAATTGTAGTAAGAAACCTCCATTTGATTACAATTTAATTGTGGTGAGTAACCTCTCTTTGATTGCAATTAAGTGTGACAAATAACCTCCCAATTATGACAAGAAAACGAAAAGGTGAGTCATAACCCACAAAAATGTTTCAAAAATACTAAAAATTATTAGTAAATAATTGATTTTTTTAAATTTTGATAGACTCAATTTGTTTTGGATACTGGTCATTAAATTTCTTACCTTATTTTAAACAATTTTCACGTTTAACTGAAAATTCTTTATTAAAAGTTATGACTATTTAAAAAATTTCTCACAAAACTTTGTAGAATTTGACAAATTTTGTTTCCTACACAATTTATTTTACAAAAACTTTCTTAATTTTGTAAATTTTTTTAAATTGATAGTTCAATACAATGTGTCATCTTAATACAACTTTACTTTTAATCTAGGTAAAATCGTGTTATTTTAATACAATTTTTTTTTATAAAAATGCTTTCATATATATTAGATATCACTATGCACTTGACATCTCAGCTAGACTGACACTTCAAGTAACAACAATCATCTATCATCACATGAAAAAAATATTATTAAAAAAAAAAATAAAAAAATATGGGGAGACAAGACTAAAATTCATACCCAAATGTCAACAAAAACGATAAATATGTAAACTATACTTATTCATAAAGAATTATAAGAACAGACTAGATAGAAGCCTATTATACCAATGAAATAATTCTTTGTGAATAAATTCTAAATTAGCCAACTTATCAGCACACGCATTCCCTTCACAAAAAATACGAGTAATCCTAAACCTAATTTTCCCACACTAATTATAATAAAATTATCTCATATTAACACAACTTTTTATAATAAAATCGTATCTCAATTATTTTATAACACGTGTGATTTTGATAATTATTTTTATAATGGACTATAATTTTATATTAATTCTAAAAAAATCATACCAAAAATAAAATTTAAAATTTAAATATACCTACAAATTTATCAATATTAGAATACCATTTTCGAATCAAATTAAATACCAACAAAATCCTAATCATTATTTAAACTTAATCGTTATTATCTATTTCACTCAACTTTATTTATTTAATTTTATCTATTCATCCCATTCAATCGAATCATGTCCAAATTTGTTTAACATTTCTTCGAATGTAGTGGCTACCAAAATCCACCATTAAGCTTTATGTGGCTTGTTGCTTATTTATTATTATTTTTTTGTCTTTCTCTCTCTCTTTCTAATGCATGCATG